>NC_134846.1:11498237-11803486 GCF_965363235.1 Mytilus galloprovincialis
ATGAAATGAGGTCGAGGTCAAGTGAAAACTGTCTGACAGACATGACGACCTTTCAAGGTACGCACATATCAAATATAGTTATCCTATTACTTATAATAAGAGAGAATTCAACATTACAAAAAATCTCAACTTTTTTTTCAAGTGGTCACTGAACCATGAAAATGAGGTCAAGGACATTGGACATGTGACTGACGGAAACTTCGTAACATGAGGCATCTATATACAAAGTATGAAGCATCCAGGTCTTCCACCTTCTAAAATATAAAGCTTTTAAGAAGTTAGCTAACACCGCCGCCGCCGCCGCCGGATCACTATCCCTATGTCGAGCTTTCTGCAACCGGTAAAGTTGCAGGCTCGACAAAAACGGCAAAATTTCCTTAAAATTACCAATTCAGGACAGTAACCAAACAACGGGTTGTCCGATCCATGTGAAAACATCAGGGCAGATAGATAGATCTTGACCTGATAAACAATTAAACCCTGTCAGATTTTCTCTTAATGCTTCGGTTTTTGAGTTATAAGCCAAAAACTGCATTTTACCCCTATGTTCTATTATTAGCCGTGGCAGCCATTTTGGTTGATTGGTCAGGTCACGCCACACATTTTTTAAACAAGAGTGCACACGCTGAAATGTCTCGCCTTCTATACTAATCATTGATATTATGTTGATAGTCCTAAGTATAAAGCTTTATTACAACTGTCTCATAAACTTAACATTAACCAAGATAACTAAACAAAGACCAATGAACCATGAAAATGAGGTCAAGGTCAGATGAACCATGCCAGGCAGACATGTACAGCTTACAATCATTCCATACAACAAATATAGTAGACCTATTGCATATAGTATGAAAAAAACAGACCAAAACACAAAAATTTAACTATAACCACTGAACCATGAAAATGAGGTCAAGGTCACATGACATCTGCCCGCTAGACATGTACACCTTACAATCATTCCATACAACAAATACAGTAGACCTATTGCATATAGTATGAAAAAAACAGACCAAAACACAAAAATTTAACTATAACCACTAAACCATGAAAATGAGGTCAAGGTCAGAGGACACCTGCCAGTTGGACATGTACACCTTACAGTCCTTCCATACACCGAATATACAAGCCCTATTGCTTATAGTGTCTGAGATACGGACTTGACCACCAAAACTTAACCTTGTTCACTGATCCATGAAATGAGGTCGAGGTCAAGTGAAAACTGTCTGACAGACATGAGGACCTTGCAAGGTACGCACATATCAAATATAGTTATCCTATTACTTATAATAAGAGAGAATTCAACATTACAAAAAATCTGAACTTTTTTTTCAAGTGGTCACTGAACCATGAAAATGAGGTCAAGGACATTGGACATGTGACTGACGGAAACTTCGTAACATGAGGCATCTATATACAAAGTATGAAGCATCCAGGTCTTCCACCTTCTAAAATATAAAGCTTTTAAGAAGTTAGCTAACACCGCCGCCGCCGCCGGATCACTATCCCTATGTCGAGCTTTCTGCAACAAAAGTTGCAGGCTCGACAACAAATTACCCCAATGATGATTGTGGCAAAGTTTAGTTTAATTTGGCCCAGTAGTTTCAGAGAAGAAGATTTTTGTAAAAGATTACTAAGATTTACGAAAAAATTGTTAAAAATTGACTATAAAGGGCAATAACTCCTTCAGGGGTCAACTGACCATTTTGGTCATGCTGACTTATTTGTAAATCTTACTTTGCTGAACATTATTGCTGTTTACAGTTTATCTTTATCTATAATAATATTCAAGATAATAACCAAAAACAGCAAAATTTCCTTAAAATTACCAGTTCAGGGGCAGCAACCCAATAACGGGTTGTCGGATTCATCTGAAAATTTGAGGGCAGATAGATCTTGACCTGATAAACAATTTTACCCCATGTCAGATTTGCTCTTAATGCTTTAGTTTTTGAGTTATAAGCCAAAAACTGCATTTTACCCCTATGTTCTATTTTTAGCCATGGCGGCCATCTTGGTTGGTTGGCCGGGTCACGCCACACATTTTTTAAACTAGATACCCCAATGATGATTGGGGCCAAGTTTGGTTTAATTTGGCCCAGTAGTTTCAGAGGAGAAGATTTTTGTAAAAGTTAACGACGACGGACGCCGGACGCCAAGTGATGGGAAAAGCTCACTTGGCCCTTCGGGCCAGGTGAGCTAAAAATTAAATGAAAGCTGTAACAGTTGAAGATGGAGAGGAATCAAAAGAAGCTTCAGCTGCCTCGGTGCTCCACAAGGAAGTATACTAGGACCCCTTTTCTTCCTCTGCCATATTAACGACCTCCCAGATACAAATACGTCATCTGTCAGACTTTTTGCAGATGACTTCATTCTGAGCAGGAACATAAATACTCAACATGACCATACACTCCTGCAGCGATACCAAAAATATAGAGATATTGGTCTAATACTGGGGCATGCGTTTAGTTTAAACATATTTTATTTGCTCAAAGCAAAAAAGGATCAGACACAAGTAAAACATACTTATAAAGTCTTCTCCACAATACAATATATATATAACAATACAAATTGAACGTGAGCATGCATCATATAATAAAATTTGTAAGGGTTCCGCGGAACCCAGTGTATCGCCTACTTTTGCTGTAAATTGCAGGATCAACAAAAATGAGGGAAAAAATCAATAAAAATATTCCGCTTGATACCATGTTTGGATTGTAGAAAGCTTCTGTCCAAGTTTGGTAAAAAATCCTGGATAGTTTATGAATCTAATAAATGTTTTAAAAACTTTAACTGCAGACTGGATGTAATGTTAACTGGAAGAAAAACGAAGTCCATTTATAAGTAAAATACAGATACACAGGTACAAATATTAACAAAATTTCCTTCTAGATACTAGCTTTTGATCATAAACAAGCTTCTGTCTTAGTTTGGTACAAATAAAAAATAGTATAAGAAAGTTATCAAAATTTTTAAAAATTTAACCACAGAGTAAATGTGTTGTTTCCTGGCAGAAAAAAAAAAATCCATTTAAAGTAAAATATGGAAAAAATGGATTTGTCATTTTACAAAATTTACTTTTGGATACTATTTTATGATGATAAACAAGTTTTTGTCCAATTTTGGTACAAACCAAGGATAGTTTAAGAAAGTTATTAAAATTTTAAAAACTACAACCACAGAGTGATGTAATGTTTTCCCGCAGAAAAACTAAGTGCATTTATAAGTAAAATACGGAAAAAATGGAATTTTATTTCACAAAATTTACTTCTGGATACTATCTTGTGATCATAAATAAGTTTCTGTCCAAGTTTGGTAGAAATCTAGGACAGTTTAAGAAAGTTATTTAAATTTTAAAAACTTTAACCACAGAGTGTATGTAATGTTTTTCCGCAGAAAAACTAAGTCCATTTATAGGTAAAATACGGAAAAAATGGAATTTTATTTTCACAAAATTTACTTCTGGATACTATCTAATGATCATTACAGAGACATATAATTACAGAGACATATAATTATATGTCTCTGATCATTATAAACAAGCTTCTGTCCAAGTTTGGTAGAAATCCCGTATCGTTTAAGAAAGTTATTAAAATTTCAAAAACTTTATCCACAGAGTGAATATTTGTGGACGCCGCCGCCGACGACGACGACACCGACGACGACGGAATGTAGGATCGCTTAGTCTTGCTTTTTCGACTAAAGTCGAAGGCTCGACAATAAACAACATAAATATTACTTAATTATACTGAAAAGTAGAGGGAATGAGGAAAGAACGACGGAGATTAGGTTGATGATGATTATGATGATGATGTGCGCTTTACCTATGTTGATAATATACTACGAGGAATCGTTTTGATCTCTTTATAAAATTGAATACTTGTTTAACAATTTGCACATTTTGATCATAGGAAAGAGTTTCTTTTCCAAAAACCAGTAGTTTTAAGTCCAAATCGCAGCCTTCGGGAAGCCAGCTGAGACCATTAAACAGATGCAAAGTCAAGAAGTGCTATATTCCAAACATCAAGAACAATAGCCTGCTGAACATGTACAGCCTAGACGGACATGTACTACAACAAGTCCAATATAATCCATACCTAGGCTTGCAAATATAGGAAGACTGACCTGAAATCATAGGCAGATCCAGCCCCCCTTTTTTGTGGGAAAATTTGGTTGATTATATAGGGAATCACTGAATCATGACTGGAGTTGGCCCCCCCTCTCTTTGGGCAGTCATTATTCCCCCTAATGAAAATTTCTGGATCCGCCACTGAAATGAACTTCACACATTTCAAATGTAGTCAAGAAAGCCAATTCGAAGGTAGACTTTCTATACAGAAATCTGTTTTTGCTCAAAAGACTTGCAAAAAGATCGCATATATATCGTAAGTATGATCAACTATGGAATATGGCCATAGTATGGGACCATATACAAAACACGACTCAAATCAACGGAAATGATACAACGAAGAACAAAAACCCAAAACATTTTTGTTAAAGAAAACATTTACATATTCAGGTTCTCAAATATGGAACAGTTTACCAATTGAAACCAGATGCTCTGCAGGGCGCAGCTTTATACGACTGCAGAGGTTGAACCCTGAACGGTCGGGGCAGGTATGGATTCAGCTCTAAATTTGGATTGTGATTAAATAGTTGACTCAGCATAGGTTTCTGACACAAAATGAATGTGGTCTAATGAACTTAATATTTTTTTCCCTTTGAGCAATTCACTATGATGTTGAATATTAATCCTCTCAAAAAAATGTTTGAAGAAATCTGAAATGAGAAAATGAGAAAAATTGAACCCCCCTCAATTTTTTTTTCACATTCCCCTTTCCTTATTCCAAAACTGATCTCAAATTTTCTAATGGAGTTTGCAACAATAAATACTCATTTAAATACATCATGAAATATTAAAATGTAAAAAAGTGCTTGTAACCACTGAATGGTAAAGATTGTTTTAGTTTATAAGTTGGTAGTATAAGTGGATATGCATTGTATATTGTATAAAACAATGATTTAAGTCGATTCAACTACTATTCTGGACAAAGAAAGATATCTCCAATTTTCAAAGAATATTTCATAAAAACTGTGAAATTGAAAATTTCTTGCTATTGCGCAATACTGTGCAATTGAAAATTTCTTGCTATTGCACAATATTGTGCAATTAGATATTTCTTGCTATTGCACAATACTGTGCAATTGAAGATTTCTTGCTATTGCAGAATACTGTGCAACTGAAAATTTCTTGCTATTGCACAATACTTAATATAATCATTTCGGACCCCGATTTGGACCCACTTGAAAACTGGACCCATAATCAAAAATCTAAGTACATGTTTAGATTCAGCATATCAAAGAACCCCAAGAATTCAATTTTTGTTAAAATCAAGCTTAATTTAGAACCCTTTGGACCTGTAGACCAAATTGAAAACAGGACCAAAAATTAAGAATCTGAATACAGTTAGATTTGGCATATCAAAGAACCCCAATAATTCATTTTTTTTTATGAAATCAAACAAAGTTTAATTTTGGACCCTTTTGGTCCCAGGAATCCCTAATTTGTTGAGACCAAAACTCCCAAAATCAATCCAAACCTTCCTTTTGTGGTCATAAACCTCGTATTAAAATTTCATAGATTTCTATTAACTTATACTAAAGTTATTGTGCAAAAACCAAGAAAAATGCTTATTTGGGACCTGTTTTTGGCCCCTAATTCCTAAACTGTTGGGACTGAAACTCCCAAAATCAATCCCAACCTTCTAGACCTCATGTTAAAATTTCATAGATTTCTGTTTACTTATACTAAAGTTATTGTGCGAAAACAAAGGAAAATGCTTATTTGGGATCTTTTTGGCCTCTAATTCCTAAACTGTTGGGACCAAAACACCATAATCAATCCCAACCTTCCTTTTATAGTCATAAACCTTGTGTTTAAATTTCATAGATTTCTATTTACCTTTACTAAAGTTAGAGTGCGAAAACAAAAAAATGTCTTTGAATGACGACAATGACGACGCCAACGTGAAACCAATATACGACCAAAAAATGTTTGCGGTCGTATAATAAAAATGAGTAATACACTTGTATCTTTTAAAACAAAATGTTACAATTTTTTCATCAATTGTGCAAATTAATATGCTTTTTCGTTATTATTTAGACACAATTGTATATTGTGTATAATATATCATTATAATACAGTATGTACTTATAAATATGTTATTATTATTTTGAGGACTCTCAGGAAGATTAGTTTTAACTAATGGGATCATCCTCTTGATATACAGATTATTTATTTATTTTATTTAAGAGCAGCCAGATGCATAACAGGCGATTACAGGTCTACAGAAGTCGAACACATGTTAGCCTAGTGAGAACTAGTGACAACCTACAGTCAAGGAGAAAAAAAGTTTTGTTGAATAGTACATGTTATTGAGAGTTTGGTCCCGATGATTTTCTGGATAAAAGTAAACATTAGAGGGAAATTAAAGTTAAAACAATTAATAATGTTGAAAGTGCCAATATAGTGACAATTTCGGCGAAGAACAATACAAAGGGCTTAGGTACTAGACACTAGCCAGCTATAAGTGAATTATAAAGACTATAGACCAGTAAGTCTTTTATACAATTGTGCATAACTTGATATATCTTGTTTCCAAATATGAAGGAGATACAATCTCCTTTCTTGCTCACCTGGCCCAAAGGGTCGTAGTGAGCTATTCAAATCACCTAGCGTACGTTGCCGTTAATATTGAACTTCTTCGAGAACCACTGAATGGGATGGAACCAAACATGGCATAAATCTTCCTTATGAGATGTTGACCAAGTTTTGTTACTTTGAAGCCGAGCCATCACCCAAGATGGCCACCAGATGTGGACTTAGTTATAAAAATAGGACAACGTTGTTTTTTTTTTAAAGAACCACTGAATGGAATGAAACCAACAAAGTGTAGTTACTTTGAAGCTGATCCATCTTCCAAGATGGCCACCAGTGGGGAACTTCATTTAACATGGGACCCTATGGACAATACATTCAAAAGTCTTCATTTAGAGAACAACTGAATGGAATGAAACCAAACAATGCATAAATGTTCCTGATTAGGTAACGTGGAAGTGTTGCTACTTTGTTACTGATTTATTGATTAAGATGATCACCTGGTTTTTTTTTTAATAAATATCAAACCCAATTTGGCCTCAATCATTATTTGGTATCTGTTTTGATTCTGTATCTATTTTTACATTATTTCCAAAACCAAAGTCGAGTCAGGTGAGCAACATAGGGTCTTAGGAGCCTCTAGTTAATATTGTCAACAGTGAGCCTTAATTGCTCACCAGACAAAAATATGCAACATAAGTCATTATATTTAGCAACAGTCAGTGGCCTCAATATTTTATTTATACAAGTGTGCTTGTGACGATTTTCTTGGCAAGTATAGTTATACAAATACACATCAATTCAATTGGTAACATGAATATCTGAGTACATATTATTAATAAATTGCTTTCCATTGGCATGGACAGGCTATAATGAATATTCACTTCACTGCACCATGTTAGGTATACTGATAACAAGGGTAGAGAAAGCTCTGAAATACAACATTCGAGAAAAAAATAGTTTCCTAATTGCAAGAGTTTAGACCACAAAGTATAAAGGAAGAACAGATGTACTGATAAATTATGGTCATGTTGACCTATTTGAAGATCTTGTCTAGCTGGTGTTTTTTTCTGTTTAAAAAGTTTCTCCCTTTCTTTTACAACTTACAAGATTATAGTCTAAAATAAAAGGGGGGAGGTTATACGCTCAAAGGGCATTAACTCAAGTTGTAGTTGGCTTAAAATGCAGGCAATGGCAAATTATTTATCTTTTATTGTTTATAATTTGTTTATATTAAAAGTGCGTCTGTTTATTAAAGCTTTAAAGATTATAGGATATAAAATTGTTAGAGGCGGAATTAGTTTTAGTTTGTTGGTTGGTGTATAATCTATCTAAATCTCCCTTTACTCATAAAAGCAATACTAAGTGATAAACCAGTATAAAAATGTCTGTAATTTTTATCCAATTTATTCCTGATCTGTTTATCACTTTTAGCTGATGAAAGTGTGGTTCTTTTGGTCTGAATTCTTCATTAGTCAAAATTTGATTACGGTAGGATGTCAAATTTTCGTGCTTTCCTCTGAATGTAATTACTATATACTCTGACATCATGAAAAAGGCTACCATGCTGGATTACTTACCAATGAAAGAACACATCTTTTTGCAAGGATTTAGATTGTCTGCATATTGTCTTAAAGACATTAGAGAAACAAATTCTGACACATAATCTCAGCATGATATTATCCAGCAGCTAATTTTTTAAAGATATTTAAAAATCTTGGCAAGCCTTGCAATATAAATGCATTATGTGGACAAATATCATATTACAATCGATTATGGTAGAATCTGTATATGTATAAACCTGTTCAGAAAGAAAAAAAACAGACAATAAATGAGATTCTATTTATTTTTAATGCCATTACAAACATTTGATGTTTTTAGGCAGATCTAAGTTACATGTATTTTTACATGTATTAAATATATACATATTAATGTACATCTGCAGAATATTAATTAACAATAAGTCTTACGACTCAAACAGTATAAAATTTGTAATAGATAAATACAAGTTTCATCGGTCATTAAAATTTTTAGGAAATGATACCATACAATATGGATAGACAAAAAGTTTAGAAATCTAAATAAAAACTTATTTAATGGATGCTATAATTTCAAAGCTGTTTTGTTTTTAGTAATTTCTAATTAATATTCTAATTATTACCTATGTTAATCTCATACATTCAGTACCAATTTGATGTTTCTCATTTTGTAATGACTAGAGTCACCAATAAGACAATATATGATTTGAAGTGGACTGATATGATAAAATCTTGAAAGGGGACAAAATACAGATAAATTCAATATCTTTTCTTAATAAGCCCTGTCACTTATAAAGTAACTCATAAGACAAAACAGGTCAATGACAATGTACATAAAGTTTATAATGCAGATTTAAAAATGCCAACATGTCTTTCTTCCTTATCAGGAAAAAATGATTTTTTTTTATTAATATTTAATTTACTGACGTTATACTCAAATGTCAATTACAATTTTAATTTGGCATTACATCATTTAAGGAAGTTTTTAAGTATCTTTAAAAGATATACTACATTATATACTTACAAGTAATTGAGTTACTGTGGATTCATTTATTTTCGTGGGTACCAATTTTGATGATTTTTGAAAAATCATACTTTTGTGGTTTGTCAATGCATATACGCTTATAGAAAATTCCTACCTCATTCAGTATTGAAATTTGTGGTTCATCTAAACCCATAAAATCCATGAAAATTGGTATTCCACGAATATTAATACACAGTACTACTGGCATTATATCCTTAATATGGAATAACTTGTGACAGAAAAATATTGGCACTATATCAATAATTTAGAATACATTTTAAAAATTAACATTCAAAATTCACTAAATTTCAAATATCGTTTACATAAAGTGACAACTGTATTATTCATTATTCATATAATATAAACAGTATAAAAGTTTTGAAACCTACAAAAAATGTTTGACTAGTCAATTTTAACATAATCCCAATACAGCACAACCATGTGACATCTATTATAAATACAATCTGATTCCAATACCTATCTTGCGTTCACGCTTCACTAACACTGAACAGACAACGCTTCGTTCTACTTCCTGTTCTGGTCATTATCATGTCAGAGAATAGATGTATTTACACTTGCATGCAAATTTGTTCGCCATAACAAAAAATCACACAGGTTCCCTTAAACTTTGACATCACAATTTAAAACATTTAACATCACACTTAAGGATGTACACCTCTGAGGAGCCAAAAATTTCTAGAATTAAACTTTTTTTCTTATCCTGATTTTGGGGTTTATAAGACTGTAACAAAATAATTGGCAATGAAAAAATCATATGGTGGTGCACTTCTTTTTTTGCTACGGCACTTCGAAAATGCCCAATTTTGATGAATTTCCCATTTTTCATCGATTTTTACCTATTTTTGGGCTATTATCTGGAAAAAAATCACAGTTCCACAATTAAACTTTTTTTCATACTTTCTATAAAGATGAAGTGGACCAATCTGAATAAATTTAACCCAAAAAAACTATAGGTAGGTGTTAATATAAGAAAGTTTTATCATACTTTGACGCTTTTTGGGGTAAAATTTACCATGCTGTCATTTTTCTATTTTTGTGATTTTTCTCAGTTTAAAGAACAAAATGCATATTATTTCAACTTTTTTGTTATAAATGATTGATAGAAAACATATCTAAGAAATTTAAAAAGACCAAAATGAAATGGGATGTACATGATTCTTGTAAAATCATTTTTTGTATCCCTCACCCATTTTCTCAAAATTATGGCTAAAAATACTGACTTGAATGGGCGTAAAATTTTGAAAACTGCATTACTCAAAAACCGTTCATTGTAAATACACAATTTTTTCACAGAGATATATTGATTATAATATTTTTTGGAATTCATTGATATTTTCCACCTGCATCACATGTTTTGGAATTAATTCAAGAACGAGATTTCAACGAGACTGAACGAGACTGAAATGTCAGAAGAATACATCCTTAAGAAGTGATTGTTTCTTGACGTCAGAGTAGATCTAAGGTCATTCAGGAACAAAATTCAGCTGAATACCAAAAGTGTAAATACATATATCCCAAAGTTCTTTAAAACAAAAAGTAGAACAGACACAAATCTATTCTACTTTCTGTTCTGGTTATTATCACATCAGTTAATCATTTGGACAAAACCCGAGGATCCTGAAAGGTCTTTAAAATAGAAAGTAGAATGTAACATTGTCAAATCCTTGTAAGCTAAGCCTGAACACATAATCTGTATTTCCTTCAAATTGATAATAAATACAACAATAAATTCCATATGTACAAATGTCTTTTCTCTGTACAAAAAATATAAACTTCGATAATGTATGTCATGTGGTACAAAATATACATACAACAAAAAAACATATAAAAAACTATGAGTTAATTATCTCTAAACAGTTCTATATCTTTATTTCTCAACAAACCAAAGTACATTGGTATAGATTAAACAGTCAATCCCTGATCATATAGTCAATTTTTTAACAGAAATGATATTGCTGTACAACCAGGTAATCCTTCGTTTTAAATAAATACAACTCTCATATAGTTATGGCACATACTTATTTCAAAATGATGCAGAAATAGTGAAAAACTTAAAACTTGATTTACAGGAAAGAGACCATGTTAAAAAAAAAGCACTTTTTTATGCTTTTTCTCAGAAGATGCTTCAAATTTATTCTTTTCTAAAAACTACCTGTAATTACATTTAATAAATTATCTCAAACACTGAAAAAATGCATGTTATTTCTTTTTACAAGCCATTCCAATGTAATTGCTTTCAGAATATTTGGTATAGACTTTAAAAGAATTATAAATACCAACATCAATAACTTTGAATAACTTCACTCAATATACAGTGCCCAAATCTGGTTTTTTTTCTTCATGAAGATAATGTTTTTAATCTTTTGTTCACGCTATTACCATGATTATGAAGTATGTGTACATCTTTAAAGAAACATTTCCTAATTTACAAGGATACCAGAAAAATGTCAATCATGATCAGCTGTTTGACAGACGTTACAAGTTTTCTTATTTATAGGCGTGATACAAATCACACAATAAAAATATTTGACTAAGATTATAGCACTGATTGAAGTTTTTGTTTTAATGTAGTAAAATCTGTGAAAAAAATACCTTCTATATTATGTAAAACTATTCCATTATTTCAAGTGGAGTGGAGGGTGGGTGATGCTATCATTTAAACACAGATCTGAATAATATAAATGTATTCAGATATATTTACTGATCAACATGATATCAGCTGAACAATATACAACAATATTATTTTACCTACAATTGCACCAATATCAAAACTAATATACAATCAATAACTGTACAAACATCCCTAAACATCGTTCAAACATATACAAAGATCATGAAACAATATACACTCAGTTGAACTATACCATGGAAACATAAACACTTAATATTTTTATGTTATTCTGTCTCATTAACATATAATTACATTGTTCATTCTGGAAGTACAACTTGGCTTTTTAAGTTTTACATGGTACCTATATTTCCTTTGAAATCTATGTGCACTATAAAAAGGCCAAAAAGATAGGGTAAATTACATTTTGTGATGAAAAAAAAAAGCTAAGGAAGTATAATTACATTTTTTGCAAATTTTAAGGAGGTAGACCTAGGTTAAGGGAAATAACTCTTAAAATCATCAGTACGTTTGTGTCAACCATTTTCATAAATATATTCTAAGCTTCTAGGTTACATAGATTATTTCCAATCTGTTTCAGGTAAAATGCTTAAAAAACATTGATGAACTTGACTTTAACAAACATATAACTGATTTAAAGAGTTATCTCTCTGAACCAAGGTCTACCACCTTAATATCTTGGTTATTAAAGTATTGTAATGTTTTGAATGTCAAAACAATAATTTCTCACTCTGAAAAAAACCCACCTACAAATATCTTTCAATATCATCATAAATCATAAAGAAAATAGGGATTCTGTGTAACAGAACATTATGAGACATGTTAGCAAGTTATATTATTCCCATGGAAAACTTAAACCCAGTAAACTTCAACAACACAACGAACTCGAGCTCCCTTCTAATACAAAACACTGCCCTCACACACTGCACTTGGATTTTCTTCTCTACTCATCATCATTTAAATAACAACCATCCTGAATTGCTAGCTAATACAACAACTTTTCCGACAGTTCATAGGTGGAGAGTCGCTGGGATTTAAGTATTTTGGTTTCTTGCTCTTGTCTCTGTGTATAAAACTGAGCATGCGTGCACGGGTCTTGTTTGTCAATGCATACGATTTGAGGTGAGATTTGAGAGTCTGTGGTAAAGGAAGATTGTCTATGCCATATATAGTCGTACTGGAAACAATCGTGTGACAGGCCAACTCCTGTAAACTCAGTACTACAAGAGAAGAAATAAACAATATCTATAATAGAATGTTAAATGATTCTTTGTCTGACTTTGGCTATACTTTTTGTCCCTTTGGGTTTTCATCAGCTCTTCATTTTGATAAGGTTTGGATTAATTTTCAAATATTGTGGACTCAAACATCACTGAAGAGACATTTATTGTTGAAATGCACATGTGGTGCCCTTAAACTGGTATATGTACTGTAAATGTTATCAAATGAGGCCAAAATTAAAAATATGTTTGTTTCCCCTCCCCCCACCCGGGTCAAAAATAAGCCCCCGGGTCAAAAAATTATTTTCCATAAAAAAATCGAAATTATTTTTTTCCTGAAAATAATTTGTTTCCATTTTTGGAAAGTGCTTGAAAGCAAAAGGATTGATAATCTAAATAAATACACTCAAATTGAGCACAAACAACTGATAAGTGGCCTAGACTGGACAAGTCAAACCATTCATGTGACCATGCTATGACAATCGCATCCAGTTAAAAAAAAAAAAAAAAAAAAAAAAAGAACCAGCCTTCCTGGTCTGTTTACAAAGGGTAGACCCGGGGAGGGGAAACAGACATTCTTTTAAATGTGGCCTGATATGATAAATATTCTATATAAACCTTGTTTTTATAGAAGGTGAATGATTATATTCTCACTTGTCCAGAATTTTTGGTTAAGCATTGTTTAACTCAAGAGCTTTCAAATATATTCTTCAAGAAATATTTTTAAAAATAATTTATTTTACTAAACTACCTACATTATTTTTACCCGTAGGAGATAATAGGAATATATATTTTTAGACCTCATGATTTTTTTTAAAGAAGTGAGTGCACTTAAATAGCCTTTTTTTATCAGCTGGTTTATTTTGATTTGTACCTTTGTTATGCCCCCATGATCTACTGACACCATTCCTTTTCAATGCCAGCCTGGATAATTCAGCGTAAGATTCTGTCACATTGAAATCACAGAGTGGACTGACTTCAAAGAATGCCATATCATTTCTCAGGGCATAGGCCTCAGCAGCTGCCTCACTAATTTGTCTCTTGTAGGCCAGATGTAAACGATTTCCAACTAAGATTTTAGGTACTCCAGGTGCATGCTAAAAAGTAAAACCATTCATTAATCAAAGTGCCTGTAAGCACTAAACCATAAAGATTGCTTCAATTTATCAGTGGGAAGTAAAATTAAATATTGCATTGGTTGTAGTTAATTTAACCGCAATTCTAGACAAAGGAAGATCCAAATTTTTAAAGAAAATGTTAACAATGACATCATTCTATTTTTAGAACAGATGTTAGATTTCTGCACCTTACAAAAGTAATGTAATTTTCTTCACAGGTGTAACATAAATTTTTGCCTTCAATATCTGAGCATATGATACATCAATAAAATTCTTGTAATAATCATTGATAGGATGTATATAGAATGTTATGATCAATGCACTATATTTTGTGTATCAAAAAAGGTAGTGATAAGCCTTGGAATTTAGATATCAAGTCAGTCCCATAAGGTTTCGATTGCATGAACTTTACCTAAAAACATATTCTACAAATAATGTTTCATAATTAGCCAAACTCTGTTTAATAATTCAAATAGATAACATGAATTACCACAAATATTGGACCATAGTCCAACTGACCACTTCAACCACCAACACCTGAATGCTTCCAAAATATAAATGTCCACACAGTGACCTATAGTTTCTAACTTCTACCCCATTTGGTCTCTTGTGGAGTGTTGTCTCATTGGTATTCATACCACATTTCATATTTTTTTTTTATAGATAATAATCAATAAATAACACAATGTTCAGAGAGCCTGACTTGGCACAGATATGAACATACTGTACATGTTTCCCAGAATGGTTTTTGAAGGATCAGGGATTGTATGACAGATAATGGTCATACATGTTAAGAGATAAGTCACTCAAGTGTCTTTCAAGAGTTAGAGAATTTCAAGTTTTAAAGGTTTGGAGAAAAGAATAAAGCATTGGGTACCACCATGTTTTAAACCTCAAGGGAAAACCCTTATACCTGGTGGAATTGTACCCGTTTTATTTGAGAATAAATAACTTAACTGTATATTTAATATAAAGTAAGACACATAATAATTAATAGTGCTGCTTCCAACATGATTAATTTCCATGGACTGCACCACATTTTTTCATTTTTTTCATTAATCCTAATATTTAAGTTGACTTTTTATTTCTTCAATCATTCCATAAGAGACCTTCAAAACAATCAACATGATTAAATATGAAAATTTAACAAAATCACCAGGCGTGTGTAATATAGACATTTAGGTTGCGTAATAAATTAATCTCACCTCGTTGACCTCTTTTATCCAGCGGTCAATTCCATCAAATGACCATTTGTTTGTTATGTCATATACCAACAGGATACCCTGAAATATTTAACAATACTTATATTAGTGATCATCATAATCTGTTAATTTAAAGCAGTAGCTCTTCTCATAAATATCTTGAAATTATAAATTTATAAAATGGACTACTATTCATGACTTGCATGACTTGTGGATGATTTTTTAAGACTGTAAAAACAATAGTATAATTTAATTTTCTTTTCATATGTATCTTTACTCATTCATACTCATCAATTGATTGGTGTTTATAAAAGCCATTTTTAACACTATTGTGTTATTTCCTGGTGGTCATTTTTTTGGTGATGGAAACTGGAGTGCCCAGAGAGAACCACAGACCTTCTTCATTGAAAATTTTCACATTCATGCATTTCTGAAACATTTCTGATATCACAATGCATCAAGTTATTACGTCAGCGTTATGTTATTACGTCAGCATTATGTTATTACATCAGCATTATGTTATTACTTCAGCGTACGAGTGGTTTCCTCAATGAAATTTTTGAAATCACTTATCAAGTATACATTTTAATTTCCCATTTCAGAATCTAATGCATTCTGAGTAATGTATACAAAAGTGTACACCTAGTAATCATGAGCTACATGCCATACAAATTTTAAGTTCAAAAAATGATTAAATGTTAATAACCCAACAGAATATAAAACCAGTGAAATTATCATAAACTCACAAGATTCTGAAAAAGCCAATAATGTTCATATATCATTTTATATTCAGATAAGTTTTTCCATATAGATTTACCTGAGCTCCTCTGGAATATGACCTAAATATTGTACAGAATCTTCCTTGGCCTGAAGTATCCCTGAAAATAAATATGAGAAATGATCATCAAGATCACGCAGGCCATATAACTGTGCTGGTATTTTACAATTTGTTTTGTAATTCATAGTAGCAATAAGAGTAAAATATATTAGTCATACACTATGAATAAAATGCATATAAGACTATGTTGACCTTTAGATGCCTTGCTTGGTTTCTGCCTCATTGACATATAAATACCCTAAAACTTAGTGTGAACATATTTTATTAAAGAAATCATTATATACATGATATATATACATGATATAGCTACAAGGGTAAAGACATAAATACGAAATATACAAAAGATTCAATAACTGGGATTAGGAAACAAGAGCAGTGCTCTTATATAAATCTGTCTCCCTAAATTCGAAAATAGAATTACAAGCTATGAACACATGCTGAATAGCAAACGAATAAATATGTAACAAAATACAGTCAATGATTACAATAACAAATGGAATATTCATAAGAAAAAAGTATATAGCAAGGGAAGGGGGTGAAAGGTGTTTTTAGAAAAATGAGAGTGTTATTAAAGAAGAAACAATATTTTTTATATAGGGGAGGAGTGAGTAATTAGAATTATTTGATTGTGGATGTGATTGATTGCTACTTATAATAAAGTTTTGCACAGCTTTAAATATCAGTATGTTTTGTTCTACTGTGAGTCTATCGTGGCCAAAAATTAAGACATTAGTAGAAATTTTGATTGGAATCTGTAGGTTGTGAATGTGTCTTTGGCAAGGTACATTGAATATTTTGCATTTTAATAAATAGTGATCCGTTGTTTCAGGGTCTCCGCAAACACACTTCGGGGATTGTATCAACATTCACATAACTTGGGATCATTTATATTGTTGGTTTGATGTATCTTAGATGCACACATCATAGTTTTATTCAAAATATGTTTGTTTATTTATTGGTTTCTTCAGTAAAGTGAAAATATCTTTGAGAACAAGCAAATGACATCCTGGTGAGCTTGTTGGTACATGTATATAAAGGCTAAACTGTTAAAAATTATTCTGGATGAAATAAACAATATCTTATTCACATTGGTATGAAACACCTGATAATCATGAACTAAAAATACAAAGTAGTCAGTTGACATCACCAGCAGTCACTTGGAAACTTTTGACTACATGTTATCATATGGACATATAAGTTTTGGTAAATTTCAGAGTAAGAACTCAGGAACATCGAAACAATTGCTTTACTCATAGTTACACAAAATAAACTCAGAATAATTAACTTTATCGTGCAATCAACCAGTTACCTCTATCTATATTATACAAATACAGGTTGGCAGATAACATGAATGATGAAGAAATTAACATGATTAATGCATAATTCACATTTATATTCTCTTGGTACCCTGTTTCTGTTGTGAGTGAACAGTTATGGTAAAATCACTGTTTACATACATCCTCTGTGTTGAAGACCAAACTTTCACCTATCATGGTTTACTTTTACAAATTGTGACTTGGATAGAGAGTTGTCTCATTAGCACTCATACCACATTTCTTATATCTACATGTACATGTATGTAACAATTCAATTTGGGGTCCACTTAGTACGCCAGCTGAACCATTATTTTCTCTCTCTGCTACTGCAGCTCAGCAAATCAACTTTATATTTTCCTAAACTGTACAAATATTTCATATGTAATTATAATATAATTAAATATGACAAGACTTTCTTGTTTGGAACTATGTGAATCTGATATACCAGTTTTATTTCCATCATCACAAGTGGTTGCCAAAGCCATGAAAAATAGACAACCATGTAAATTTGTATCACTAATACAGAAAGGTGGGGGGTGGGGGTGGGTGAGCCTTAAAACATGAAATCCCATGCATGGTGCAAAAGTTAAAGAAAATTAAAACTGACATCCAGAAATTTTGAAAAAAAGAATTCCAGGATCCCGAAAGGGTCAATCCCGAGCTTTACAACACCATATCCCAAAGTCCTGATAAAATTCCTACCCCCACCCCCTCAATACAATATCTGATGTATCTTACCATAGCTGTAATTTTACTCTCTTGCCATCTAGGAGTATGGTGGTTGTCTTGTAATCTATACCTGAAATACACAATAAACAGGTGCGAGTACAGTAAAGTGTATCCAAAAATATATACATGTAGCTTTATCAAATCTGAATTTATGCACAATATTTAAAGGATACAGTATCAGTACATGATACACATAGATTATGGGGTTTTCTACACACTGATTATTCACTGATATCATAAATATCAGGTTAAGCCACATTGTCAACATTTTTGGGAAGTGAGCGCAGCAAACAAGCTTAAAAGCTGAACATTGTGATTGTTGTGTTGAACGGCTGCTATTTGACTATATCTTTACGAAGAAAACCTGATTATCTGTTTATTGCTCTATTATTGGTGTTAACTCCCTCTCTAATACAGTTTTACGTTTAACAAAATTAAGCTAGATAACATCTCCTCACACTTTGTGACATCGATGATAACTTCTCCTCAGACATTGTGATGTTGCTGATAATGCCTGCTCTCGTCCAAATATGATATGAGAATTACGAAGCTATTGAGTAGGGTGATTAAAACGTAGGGAAGGATGACAAAATACACCATGTGCCATATGATATGGGAGGTTTCTTACCACAAGTTGAAACACCATATGGAGATTCAGTGGCACCATCATCTAACCCGGTAATTAATTCTTCTTTTCCTACGTCACTGTCTCCAACTAACAAAAACTTAAGTAAATAGTCATATGATTTTGGAGAAGGAGATCCCAGCCCAGTTACAGATCTGTTCAGACTATTGCTAGGCGAACTTTCCAAAGAGGACATGACTTAATCGTGTACATGACATTTTACAGAAATCACATGATGGTCTAGGCAATCGATTACTTCTGCAAATTTAAGAATGCAAGCTATAAATTGTATAGTCAAATAAACATAAACAGTTTCATCTGTTAATCAACATCCATTTTCTTTACACCGGAAGTCATTAGAGCGCATGCGAGCATGCATGGAAGTAAATGTTTTGTTTTTGCGGGAATATTTGATAGCAGAGACCAAACTCCGAAACAGTGGTGACATCTGGCTACGCTTCTTTGTAGAGAAAGGGAAGTATGACCCGAACAATAACGCTGTATGGAGTTTGAGCAGAGACATATATATAATACATGTATTATATGTCTCTGTTGATAGTAAGGATTTTGTTTTTGTTAGTATCATGAATGAAAACTCTTCCTTTCTTTTATTTGAGAGTTTACTCATGTGTAGACTTGAGAAAAAAAGTGCCATAAACTCTTAGAGGGAAGTGTTCGAAAAAGGGGGGGGGGAGGGGGTGGGGGTGTTGTGGTTTGTAGCACAGGCACTTGTTTCTGTCAAATAATGGCAATGCAGTGCCAGTGGCCAATCCAGCAATTTTTTTAAGGTGGGGGTTAACTGACTGCCTAAGAGGAGACACACTTCCGTCACGTTTTAGTGATTCCTTATACAACCAACCAAAAATTTCTCACAAAAGGGTTGGCCTGAGACTGCAATAAACTAAAAAAAAAAAAAAGGCAGGACAGATTAGAGTGAAAAATAAAAATGCAGGACAGAGATAACAACCTAAAAAAAATGCAGGACAAACTATTTCATCCTAGCCCCCCCCCCCCCCCCATAAAAATCAAATGGTAGCTCCCTTAGTGTATTTTTTTTTCTTTCATTGTTTCTAGTTAAAAAATATCGATTCTGGCAACGTTTTTTTTTTGTGTTGAATAAATGGTAAGCATGGTGAGTGTATTGCTTTAAATATATTTTTTTCATTGTTTCTAATTAAGTGAGATTCTGACAACATTTTTTTTAATGTATTGAATCAGAGACATATTTCTGTCTCTGGTTGAATAAACTTGTCCAAAGTGAAACACACATGAGATCAAAGGAGCCAAGCTCATGAAACTGTTAACAATTATATTTCATGTTTTTTATTTGAAATATTCAGTTTTACTCATACCAAGCTACATGCAGTGTTACATTTACATCAAAGCAAGTTAAAACAGCAATCATGATTTTTAAAAACTTAACAATATTAAACACCAAATTTAGCTGTGTATGAATACCAATTAGCAGTATAAAAAATATCTAATAATTCAACTGAAATTCGAAAAATAATTGGGCGTGAACTAGTCCAAATAATTATGACGTCTTGGAAGGCTATTTTAAATTTACGTGAAGGGTGTGAACCGACTGCGGGGGGCAAACGTGTGAGGTGAGAACGTGTAGGTTGCAAAAGTATATTGGGCGCGAACGGACCTGATACCGGTAAATTTTTGTCGAACCTTCGACTTTAGTCAAAAAAGCGAGACATAGCGATCCTATATTCCGTCAGCGTGGGCTGTGTCCACAAATATAAATTTCACTCTGTGGTTAAAGTTTTTGAAATTTTAATAACGTTCTTGAAAGGATAGTATCCAGAAGAAGGAGAAGTATATTTTGTCAAAATTAAAGTTCCATTTTTCCCATAATTTACTTACAAATGGAATTAGTTTTTCTACCAGGAAACATAACATTCTCTCTGTGATTAATGTTTTAAAATTTTTAATAACCTTCTTATACTATCCTGGATTTGTACCAAACTTAGACAGAATATTGTTTATGATCAAAAGTTAGTATCTAGAAGGAAATTTTGTTAAAATTTTGTACCTATTTAGATATAGGAAGATGTGGTGTGAGTGCCAATGAGACAACTCTCCATCCAAATAACAATTTATAAAAGTAAACCATTATAGGTCAATGTACGACCTTCAACCCGGAGCCTTGGCTCACACCGAACAACAAGCTGTAAAGGGCCCCAAAATTACTAGTGTAAAACCATTCAAACGGGAAAACCAACGGTCTAATCTATATAAAATAAAAAAAACGAGAAACACGTATAAATTACATAAACAAACAACAACTACTGTACATCAGATTCCTGACTTAGGACAGGTGCAAACATTTGCAGCGGGATTAAACGTTTTAATGGATCCAAACCTTCTCCCTTTTTCTGAAACAATAGTATAACTTCACAACATAGAAAAACACACAGTAAAATATCAATTGGCAGGCTTAACTCAATCAAAAAATGTACATTAATACACTACAAACAAATAAATTTGATCTGCGTTATCTGAATGCAAATGCACAGTTAATAAAATATTAGGGACAATTTATCTGTATTTTACTTATAAATGGATTTTTTCTTCCAGTTAATATCATGAATATTACATACAGTCTGCAGTTATTGAAACATTTATTGGATTCATAAAGAAAAAGTAGGCGAGACACTGGGTTCCGTGGAACCCTTACAAATTTTTTGTTATGACTAGTTTTAATTATTGAGTACTGTATAATTATTAAGTATGAGTCTTTTTGACCCTAATCAACATAAAAAATACGTACAAAATCTTAGTTTCATATTTCAATATTTTTGTTCTGACATGTCTTTTAGAGAGATTTCACTAGCACACCATATGCACGTGAATGTAAAATATACTGTGGTACAGTAATGACAACAAATTGTGCAGGATAATCAAGGAAGCAGATAAAGACAGTATGGAAGGAAAAAAGGTAAAACTACATGTAGTAAATAGTAATATGAGTGTAAGAGTAAGAGTTTATTGCTGCATAATATTCAGAAAAAGAAAAATACTTTAGTTCTATTGTTAAAAGGCCAAATAACCATGATAAACTTGATAATTAATATACGTGTTTCCTGCCGCCTGTCCAAAAAACTGTAGAAGAAGAAGATTTTATAGCCAATTATGGACCCAAAAGGGCATTTACATTACAACATAAAAAAATCACAATACCATATACATGTAAACAATGAGATAAAAAAACGAAATAAAGAACAATTTTAATAATTAAAGTAGTATATATGCATGACAGCAGCAGCAGCATGTAGATAAAAGAAACTATAGTTTTAAATAAAAATAATGCATTACAATGTAAAATGCAAGTGTGGTTGATATAGATAACAAACAAACAGCCTAAAATAGAGATATATCCATATAATATATTTAACAGATATATCATGTTACGGAGGGGTGCATGCGAAAAATACCTTTCGAGAGACTGTTAAATATTTGTAAGCTGCTAGGCAAGGGAAATTTGGTCCCAAGACTGGTATTTTTCGCAAATCCCCCCTCAATACATGATATTTATAACTAATCGAAGAATTCAAATAGAGAAAAATATTCAACGAATGACCGAACAACACATTAATTCACGAATGCGCATAGCGCATGAGTTAATTATCAGTGTTGTTTGGTCACGAGTTGAATATTTTTCTATATTTGAATTCTTAATTAGTTATTCTTTTTATTACATTGGCAAATGGTTTTTTTATGAAATTAATTTAGAAAATGTATGGAACTATATTTTTTCCATACGCATTCACAATTTGTTTTGATCCCACGTTATCGACGTCTTGACAAAAATGCTTGACAACGCTTATTGTATGACGTGAGAGAGTGAAACAACCATGTTTATTTCACATATTAAATTATTGGTTTTTATTTAACTGGGAAATTAATATATATCATTGCAATCAATGTAATAAATTTGTTTAATTATACTGAAAAGATTTTGATTGAAACTCGGTACTGGTGAAAGGAAATATTTGTTTACTTGTAAGCTGGTATCCATGTATGTCTACATGTTTATAAATGCATAATTTTGAGTATAAGTAGAGACTATCATAAAACTGGGGGAATTATACATGTACTTATACACTTAAATGCTGTCTTTATGCAACTTCATATCAGAATAGTTTTTGCTGGAAGAGGCTAGCGGGGTTAAACAAGGAATATTCAAAATGGCAAATACCATGGCATAGAGGGGAATTTTAAGCAAATTCACCGGCAGTGGTGAAAAACATGCAAATTTGTTTGAAATAAGAAAAAATGGTAGAAAATATGAAAAATACACTGGTATCAACCAATCAAAATTTTTTGTTGGAATCATCCATACAAGTAAAACCCTAAGACATGTTAGAATTTTGTTTAAATTAATTTATAAGTGAAATGAAAATAGTTATTTTATTTTATTGGTGATCATGGTGTTCTGACAGTCCTTGGTTGAAAATTTTAAAACTTTTTATATCAATAGCTTTTCCATTAAAAAGTGATTGTTTTGTTTTTTTGTTTGTTTCAGGAAATAAGTGAGAAATATCTGAAATATCTAGCATTAAAGAAACAGATAGAGAAGAAGGAAAAGAAATTACAGGTTGATATTTATTCACTTGTCTGTCCAGTTTTTAGGTAAAGAATGCATAAAATGGAATCAAACCTTTTGTTACTGACTTGATATCTAAATCTTCCAAGACTTATCGCAACCTTATTGATACACAAAATATAGGGCATTGATCATAACATTTTATACATCCTATCAATGATAATTTTCAGAAATTTATCAATGTAATATATGCTCAGATATTTAAGTCACAAAACCATGTTACACATGACATGTCAAGAAAATTACATAACTTTTGCAAGGTGCAGGAATCACATATCTGTTCTAAAAATATCAATGAAGTCATTGTGAAAGTTATCTTTAAAAATTGGAGTTACCTCCCATTGTCCAACGCTTTATTGACAATCCCATATTGCATTTTACTTCCCATTGATAAATCAAAGCAACCTTTACCCTTCTGTGCTTACAAGCCTTTTGATTAACCGTTACTTTTCAGTTGTCCTGCATACTGTAATAAACCAGATAAATGTGACTACTAAAGTAAAATCAAGGTAAATAACTTTGTGTCATCTTATTTCAGACAATAGATGATAATGAATTCTTGATAAAAGAGTTATACTCTTTTATTACTTTGCTTGCTATTCTTGATGACAGAGTCAGTACATACCAACAGCAAAAATTGTCATTTTTCTATATTTAACAATAGTTATTGACTTAATGTTTAAAGATTAAACCAAACAGACTACTTCAAAACTTAATGTATTTTTATGCAGTTAAGCTGCATTATGCGAGCACCCTAGATTTGTGTTCTACCCAATAAATGCTGAAATACTTGCCATTGTTATTATCTAGCTCGCTACTATGTTATATACAACTAATTGAACACTTTTTTAATACTTTTTATTCTGGATTACAAAAAATATGATCAGAAAAACGTTAAATGATCGTCAATTTATCCAAAAGTTTTGAAGTTACACATAGGAAGTAGTGCCTATTAAGAATCCTTGTGTAGTTCATTATGACTTGTGCTTTTGGCCAAGATGTCAAAGAACAATTGTATGAAATATTTAATCGCCGAAAATCTCTTAAGACAAGTAGTTTAGATTTCCCAAATGGCAAAAGTCGTAGGAATATTGTTTGTCATCAATACGTAGGTAGTCTATTATATAACATTATAATAAGTTCAACTGTTCATGCTGTTGGCGGCAATTTCAAATTAGAAAAAAGAAATTTTCGTATCTTTTCAATTTGGAGGCAGGTGTGCAAATTAGCGGTGGTCCGAGGTCCGCGACCTTCCACTTTTGCAATCGGAATTTCGACTAGGATAGTTGGTTTCTAGCTACGCCCGACGTAGTCACCTTCCACTTTAAAGAAAATAAGAATTAACTTTGCAAACCTTTTCACCATGTTCACCAAACCAAAGTCTCCAATTAAACGAGCTAAAAACTTATTTTTATCATTATTATTCATGACAGCGATGTTCATTTTGTTCAACCGCTAGCTTTATACAGAAAATCGCCGACAAATATTGTATAAATTCGAGTAAAATCGTATCTGATTGACAAAAACAACATTGTAAACACATAACAATGGCGGCCGTGAAGACAACATTTTATAAATATCAGATCTGATTCCGGAAGCGGATAAGGGTAATTCCGGGTTTGGCGATCCATGCAGGCGAAAACATACATCTATGGTAAATGAATATAAACATAATATATACCAAAAGATGCAAAAGAAAGAAAAAGCAGAAAAATATTTTGTACAGAAACTCAAAATTCTTTGTGACAAGTTTTAATTTAAAAATCCAATACAACGTGACAGCTGGGAACAGTATATCTATTAAACAATATACATGTTCATGGTCACAGTCTAAATTTTCTTTATCAGTGATAAATGATAATAATGCATGTGAGATGCTTTTAAGGTGTAAACATATTACTGCAATTTCGAAGGGTTATTGTTTATCTCATTTTTGAAGGGTCAATTAAAGTAGCTGAAAGTTTCTTTCTTTATTTTCATAAATAATGCAACTTTTATTATACATACCTGAATGTAAGTAAATCGTATGATTTATAGGTGGCATCCTTTGGGCCACCCTACTCCCTCCTGTGTAATAACTTGGAAACAGTCGAGCTCCCCACTCCTAAACCATATGAGGCGCAGATCCAGGATTTTAGGTTAGGAGGGGCGCAAACTTCAATTTTCTCCGAGCAGAGCGAGGCTAAAAAAAAATTCAGGTAAAATTATCGGAATATTCATTATTAAGCTGAGAACAATCCCCCGACTGAATCCGCTCCTGCATATATTCAAGTATAGGAAAATATAATAAATAAAATGAAATATAGGGGGAGTCCCTGGAGTTTCCCCACCCTCTCCTGTTTGAGAACTTGGAAACAGTCGAGATCCACACCCCTTTTCATGTTTGTGACAATATGAAAAATCAAATGAAATATAGGAAGAGTCGTTGGGGTTCACCCCAACCCTCCTGTTTTAGAATTTAAAAATGGTCGAGATCCCCACCCCTAAACCATATATATTCATGTATGGGACAATATAACAAATAAAATAAAATGTAGGGGGAAGTCTCTAGGGTCACCCTACCCCCAGAGGCGGTTCCAGAAATTTGTGTAAGTGGGGCCCACTGACTGACCTAAGAGGTTGCCCACTCCAGTCACGCTTCCGTGATTCCCTATATAAGCAACCAATTTTTTTCTCCCAAAAAGCGGGTGGTCAACCACCATCCCCCCACCTAAATCATCTGCCTACCCCTACCTGTTTGAGAACTTGAAAACCGTTGAGATCTCCACCCTAAATTATATATATTCATATGTATGGGACAAAATAACAAATCATTTACATTTACTATGGGCAAGTCAGTCAGACCTCACCTTTGATCCCTGTTGTAGTGAACATTTGTCAGATTCGTGTCTCATAACTTTTGTACTACAGAACACAAATTCAGTTTTCTTTCCAGGGAAACCAGTCCATTCATACTATTACATGTTCATACTAAGTCAACTTGAACTTCTAGCAGTCAAATAAAACCAAGGTTAGCTACCAAGTAGAACAACTGCAATCATTGGGAACTTGTACCACTGCAGACTCACCATAAAAAATATACATTGCTATATGCATTGCTTTTGAAACCTTGATAACATATAAATTATTTGCCTTAATAAATAAATCATTAGATAAACATAAATGTACTATATATGAATGTTTAATGTTGAGGCAACTTTGCCACAGTTTTCATAATTACGGTTGCCTTGGTTTTTGGTTAACTGCCTTCAGCGCTTACAGCGCTTTGATTTAGGGTTAATGTTTACCATTAGTTTAAGGGTTCAACTGAATACTATAATTTACATTAGGACTTTAGTGGGGTTTTATTTTAAACCATGATTTTAAGCATCCACAAAAAATACCTTTTCACCTGAATCCACACAATCATTGATATCAATAAAAATAAATGCATCCACAATACATTTATATGAATATTTTTATAATTTAATGATACATGTGTATTATTATTTTTTTTTCCTTCATTCATTTATAGAAATTCAATAGAGTTTTGGAAGCAAAAGATCATGTAAAGAAAAAACTAAAAGAATGCAACCAGCCAGAAGAAAATGAACGATCAATGCAAAGTGAAGGCACAAGCCATGACACCAGTAGACAGCATACAATTACACCTACTGTTTCGTCAAAAAGTTCTTCACCTAAAAAACATTCACTGCCTACACAAAATCAAATATCAGAGACAAAGTCCCCAGTTGTAACTAGGGAAACAGCAACTTCAAAGTTATTGGATAATTCTGTCACTCCCAACATAAAGAAAACTTCACTTGAATCTCAAATAAAAAAGGATAAAATTCACCCAAGTATTCCTGCTTACAAATGTGGATCTGATTATTCTGGATTCGAATCTTCTGTACTGCAAATTAGAAAAGACTCCAGGAACAATCATGACAATGACATTGATATTACTACATGTCATGAACAAGAAGAGAAAGGGAAAGAGCAGGACACAGATAATCATAGTATTGGTCAGTCTGAAGAATCACCTATTTTGATTGGTGATTCCCAACCAGCTTCAACACCATTGTCAACCGATACTTCACAGAATTCTGCACCAGGAAGTAAAAGGAGATTATCACTGAAAAGAAAGAAAAATCGAAATTCTAAATCGGAGTTTGATTTAAGCAAAAAATCAAAACCTGATGAAAGAAGCTTAAATCTTGGTCAAGGTGAGGAGAAACAAATGTCTGTAGACAGTATAAGCAAAATTAAACATAAAATTAAAAACCAAGAGAAAGAGAATGTGGTAAATCACATAGAAACAGCTGATTCATCAGAAATGAGTGAAAATGCAAGTCAATCTTTGCTGGGTACTGAAGTGAAAAATAATTCAGAAGTCAAATTAAATGATGGATATAATTTGTCATCTCAGGAACTTTTTGAATGTTCACAAACACAGAGTTCCATGAAACAAAAAAAAAGGAGAAGATCTTCAAAATCAAATAAGGATCTAGTTGATTCATTTTCTGAGTCAAGAGTTATTCAAACAAAAGAAGACATGAATCCATCAGATAATGTGGGTGAGATTTCTCGGGAAACTGTTATTGAATGCACTCCAGATATAAGACTACCTTTTGATTTGGACAAAGCTTTTGTCTTGGATACAGCTGATACAGCTGTTAACAACAAATTGTTATATAGTACAAAGGCAGCCATATTGATTGATAATGAAGAGTCATCCGTAAAAACTGCAAGTCTGAGTAGTTGTAGCAATACACAGTCATCATCTCAAGATTCCTTGATTGATCATACACAAGAAAACTCACAACCACGAAGACGAGGTAGACCATCTAAAACAAAAAGAAGTAAGCAGAATAAAACAGCTTTTCCCACCAGGTTTAACTATTCTGAAAAGAATAAAAATGATGTTGAAAAGTTGCAAACCTCTGAGAACCAGAGAGTCTTAGAGCTGAAGGAAAATATTGGAAATTATAATGAGTTAAATGTGCAGTCAAGTCAAGACACTGTTAAATGTACATCTGATATTCCTTTGAACAAAGAACTGCATCATGGGATTACAATGAATGGTCATCAAGTAATAGACCATAAAGAACAAAATTTAATTGACTTGAATCCAAATTCTGAAACAAATTATGAAGACTTAGAAATGAAAGAAATTACATTTAATAAATTAGAGCTTATGAATTCTCAACAAAAAACTGACAAAAGACTTCTTGTCTTGTCACAAGAATCAACTTCATCAACTTTATCTAATAATTCAACTGACACCTGTAATCTGAGAAAGAAAAGAGGTCGTCCTTTAAAAAAGAAATCTATCAGGAAAACAGCTGAGAGAGAAAACAGTCATGCTATTTTACCTTCCAAAGAAGTGGATCCAACACTCAACCTCATGAAAAATAAATTATCACAGGACATTGTTGATATATCTGGGAGCCAAGAACTTTTTGACCATGACGAACATTCTGAAGATCATTGCCTTTCTGAAAATAAGTCTTCAAGGGAAGATAAATGTGACAAAAACTTTGACAGTCAAATTACTGGTCTAGACAATATATGCACTGAAACTTCTAAAAGTAACGCCTTAGTTTATGAAAGTCAGGAATTATCTACCTTGAAATTGTTACAAGAAAGTTTTGTTGAAAAGAAGGAATATTCTACTAGGAGGAGGTCATCCATGGGAAGTCCTTTTATGATTTCTTCTCTCTTTCAATATATCATTGATGAATCAAAAAGAAATGTTAAGGAATTTAAGGAGTTTGATTTGCCTGTCTCAAAGTTTGGGAAACTATTGAGAAGTCAAGAAAAAATGGACCATCATGATAGTGAAGAAGCAAACACTTTATCAAACTTCTGTGATAGAACAGTAGATAGTAGTGAAGTTGAAGATGTTAATAAACTTATGGATCACAAACAAAAAGATAACATCAAGGACATGAAAAATGATATCAGCATGAGCAAAGAGGCATCTGAACTGATTAAAAAAACCACAAACAAAAATAAAAATCCAGATTCCTCAGAAATTGTTGATAAAAAAATTATACCACCAAAGAAGGAATTGAATTTGAATCAGTTTTCATGTGAATCTCAAGAATTTGATTCACAAAACCCATTAAAACATTTTGAACTGCCAAAAATCTGTCAAGGTACAAATGAAGATTCACAAGACGAACTATTTATACCCAAATTTACATCATCCCAGTCTTTATTTACACCAAATCCTAAAGAAGTAGAAAGAATGAATTCATTGGAATGCAACCAGGAAGTAATATATGAAAATAGTCAAACTGATTCTATGGATTCACAGCTAGACAGTACCTGTATGACAGAAACTGATCAGCAATATTCCTTACAGGTAAAAATTAAGATGCTTCTGAAATAGAAGACTTTCACATTCATGAAATTTCCCTGTACATTTCCGTATCAAAATGCTTATTTTATTTCTGAACTTCATAAGATCTTATTAAGACTTGAAATCTCAATGACTTCATTTACAACAATTGACCTTGGGTCAACATGGTAATATAATCCATTCATAGAAAGAAAAACAATCTATCTATAGAAATTCTGCTTGAATATAGTGCTAAAATATAAGAAGTTGTACCTTTGACAATTATTTTGAACTCTCTAGGACACAAACAAGTCGTAGACATTGATGGAGAATTGTGTTCATATTGTTTTGTCAATGGTTATCAGTCTGCATGGACAGGGCAAAATGATCTTGATAGTCATGTTCAATATTTATATAAAAAAATTACTTTGATGATCTATTGACCTGAAATTTAGGTTAATTTAACAGTAAAAGTCTAATTTTTGAATTTATATTTTAAAATAATAAATTGAATAATACATATTTCTGAAAACAACTTTTTAAAGTAAAGGGAGACAAGCATTATGCAGTCTTGATTACAACAGAATTATTTTAAACCCTTGAAAGAAACCTTTAAATCACACTACATGCACTGATGAATATTTCATATTTTTATATATATATGTTTTACATGTCTTAATTAGATATAGGAAGATGTGGTGTGAGTGCCAATGAGACAACTCTCCATCCAAATAACAATTTAAAAAAGTAAACCATTATAGGTCAATGTACGGCCTTCAACCCAGAGCCTTGGCTCACACCGAACAAAAAGCTATAAAGGGCCCCAAATTACTAGTGTAAAACCATTCAAACGGGAAAACCATCGGTCTAATCTATATAAAAAAACGAGAAACAAGAAACTGGTATAAATTACATAAACAAACGACAACTACTGTACATCAGATTCCTGACTAAGGACAGGTGCAAACATTTGCAGCAGGATTAATTGAATGTATGTTTTTTTTAGCTACCAGAAGATGAATCATTGATATCATTATGTACCTGTAGTATGCAGTTTAGAAAAAAGGAAGTACCTGTGATTGGTTGTTTGTCCAGGAAATCTTTATCACTATGGAGATACAAAAAGGGGTTTTCTCCTCTACATACATGGGAATTTACAGAGGTAAGTGTTTATTTCTTCTGTCAATCAAGCTTACATTGTTACGTATAAAGAAGCCAGGGATGGCAAATAAAAAATTGAATTCACGTCCTTAGAAGAAGTCTGTTTCTCTAATGACTTTAAGAAGATATCTAAAAAAAGTTTGTCCTTTATTTTTCAAACATATGCAGAAAATCATGTTTTTATATGCGACCTTAATAGGCATGAAAGCCTTTTTTCCAGACGTCACAATAGGAAAGTCAATCTCGCTATAAAATACAGAATCAACTAAGGCCAAAATAAATAAATAGTGTGTTTCCGGTTTCCCGACCCTACCTCCGTTTCTGCCGCCGACCCTAAACATTTTATTGACAAAAATAAAAAAAATATCAAAAATCCGGATTTTTCGTTCTTTCCGGATCCGACTCTTCGTTTAGAAAACTATCTTCAAAACGTTTGATAGCAATGACCACGGATAAGTCAAGCGTTTCAAGAACCTAGATTTTAAATAAACATGCATGGCTTTGAACAACCGTGCAGCATATTGGCTGTCAAATATGCAAAATATAATCACATGGTTGCAAAATATTTAAGAGTAAAATGAGTTAATTTACTGTTAAAATCCACAGTGACTCGGTAAAAATCCTAGGATTTTTCAAAATAAACTGCACACAGCTAGAAAACAAAGAAATAGTCGTGTCAACGTCAAATACATTAGTAAAGTGATACAAAAAGACAGGAAATACTAAAAATTGACAATGTGTAAAAAGAAATAGAAAGCTTTCTCCAGTAGGCAGACATGGTGTATGATTCATGTTCATTTATAAATGAATCTGCCCCTGCACCATGTCTACTTTTTATTCTTTTAAATTTTTCCAGGCTGGTCCCACAACAGTTTATAAGGAAAAGAAGAAGAAAGAGAAGGAAAAAATCATGTCCTATTAAAATATCTACATTTTTTTCCCATAAATTTAATAAGAAAAATTCTCACTATTCTCAAAACCTGAAATTTTAACAATATTGTCAGAACCCCACTCATCAAGATTAAATTCTGTCAACAAGTCGAACATCAAAACACATCTGTTCATTAAATAAAGAGGGTGCAAGAGTACTACCCCTCGAACAATCATAATAAGTTGTTGCTTAGCATCAATTTTCAGTGTTTTTACTACTAAAAAAAGGGGTAGGAATCTGTTCCCACATGCATACCCTGTGTGACAGAAAACAGAAAAAGCTGTAGATTTTAGTACTACATGTATTATCAAAGAAGCATGCAGGCTCATCAAATGATTTCATTTGGAAACTTTTTCTGCTGTCATCGATAGAAAAAAATAAAAAGTTTTCATAAAATAAAATGTTTTACCTACCTACCCTACCTAATTTTTTTCGGGGTGAAATAGGAAACACACTATTTATTTATTTTGGCCTAAGTGATATGTTTATCAGCTGGTATATGGTGGACAATATCATTATCAATATATCTCATTCATTATAGAAATGATTAGAAAGGATGAATAAAAGAAGAATTTAAGTGTTTCACATTGTTGTTTACATATCAGTGACACAGCAACCTCACAACAATATACAGATATATTTTTGTAATAAAAGATTGAAGTTAAATGCCACTGTCTCTAAATTTGTAAAATTTCACTTATTTATTTTTTATGAAGGTATGTACACAATAATATGTCATCTTCCATTCAACTATTTTATAGAATCAGACAGCAGAGAAAGTATGTTCCTTTTCTTTGGAAGGGAGAGCACTCTTCATCATTACTGCCAGAAGGGGAGATAACTCTGTAGATGTTTACCTAGCTCACTACAGTAGCAAGAGAGATAATTGTTTATTTACAGTCACAAATGTAGAAGCAGACATGTGAGTTTTATGACATATACTATACAATTATATTTTTTTCTGAAATGTGTTTTTCTGGCATTTAATGTATGGTTTGTGTATGGGCAATTCTTATATTTGGACAAATATGTAGAAGATAATGTGATGATTCAAGCAAGTAATGTGTCGGGTAAAAAGTTCTTCAATAAAGTTTATTCATAATGCTTCGGACAAAGTATGTAATTATATAATAACTATAGTAAGATAATGAAATAGACAGTATGTTTTCATGAATTATGCCTTCTTTTAAAAGTGCATTAATTTGGCTATGCTGGGCAGTGGCGGATCCAGGGGGAGGGTTCCGGGGTTGGAACCCCCCCCTTTTGGACAATCAATGCATTTGAATGGGGACATTTAGTTGGAACCCCCCCTTTTTGTCCTGGGTTGGGCACTCCCTTTTTAAAATGGCTGGATCTGCCCCTGCTGGATGTTTGAATACCAACTCAATTCAGATGCATTTGGAGATGTTCATTCTGTTGTTATGTCTAGGAAGTGTACATAAACGCTGATTGATTGATTGCTGCTAATATCTTTAGGCAAATAAGGAAAAAAGATTTCTAGAATTTTTCTTATAAAATGTATATACATATGCAAATAAACGAATGTTGAACTGTATCAAGAATTATAGAAATTCTTAATTTCATAATATTTTACAGAAAGTGTATTTGAATACAGACTAAAAACTAAATGGATTCCAAGTGTACTATTAAGGCATTAACATTTCACAATTTCACAATTTAATATATAAAATGTAAAACAGTTTTGCAACATTGCAATTTAGTTTGAAAAATAAAAAATTTAGTGGAAAGTTTTTTTTGCCTCAATTATAATCTTGAAAATAAGCCCCTTTCATCAAATTTTCTTTCGATACATCTTTATTGATTTACCTGCAGTGTTAGCTACTACATGGACCAATATTGTTTGTAGCGTTGAAGCCTGCCATGTAAGTAACAGAGTAATAATGGTTGGTTACAGTAAAGATAAGACAATCCATCTGACAAAATATGTTCTCCACAATAATCTGAAGAGTCTGGCAAACAGTGAAAACCTAGAGAGTACCGAGGGATGTCTGCAGTCATTGTATTCCATAGATAATCTACCTGCTGCTGTTTCTGTGTGGTCCAGTAATGGAGAGTTTTGTCTGTGGTAATATTATATTTGTAAAATGATTAGACTGCAATATAGCAGAATAAAATTACTCCATTAGTTTGACTGATCAGAAGTTGATTTAAACCTGTATATTTGGGGAAAAGAATATGTTTAGGTAGGACTTCAAATTTTCCAATATTATTCATATTTTCTAAAAGTTGTTTTTTATACAGTGTATAAGAGTGTATGGCCGTGTTCACACCAAACTCCATGTACAGTAAACTTGTTTACAATTAGTTTAATGTACTGGACATTGGTTTCACATTAAATTTGTTCACATCTATACACCTTGTTTAATTACCTGTACATAAGATTCGTTCACACTTGTAAACTCTATGTCATTTAAATGTTCATTACGTAAAATCGAATGAAAAGATTTCGGACAACTTTTCTAGCAGTAAGGGAACGACCATATGACTCTGAATAGGGGGGATGGAAATATTCCAAACCCCAATTGGGTAAAGAAAACAATTCTGGTTTTATAGATGAGAAAAAATATTCTGAATCAAGAGTTTCCCCATACATTATAGTGTTAAATGTTGAAGAAAAAAAAATTTGATTACCAGTATAAAAAAAACAACAAAAAAAACAAACCGTAAAACGTTTGCGCGGAAATAATTCTGACTCAGATAAATAAAAAAAAATACCCCCCTTTTTTTTAAGTTAAGTGGTTGCTTCTTAATGAAAGCCATTTTGATGATTTGCAGTAGTTTAAATATACTAAAGATGTCTCGATTAAGCATTAGAAAACGTAGACTGCAACAGCGTGCTTACAGACGAAGTAGAAGGATTGATATATTAGATATCACTAGATTTCTATCTTTTCTGTTTGTTCAAATGGTACTCTTCTCCAAGAAGTATTTGGCAAAAAGGGGGGGGGGGGTAATGTTTTTTTTTTTTTTACTTTTTAAGTGTAATTCCACGGATCATCATTTGGCGTTCGTCGTCTGTCGTCGTTAACTTTTACAAAAATCAAGATGGCCACCATGGCTAAAAATAGAACATAGGGGTAAAATGCAGTTTTTGGCTTATAACTCAAAAACCAAAGCATTTTGAGCAAACCTGCCAGGGTAAAATTGTTTATCAGGTCGAGATCTATCTGCCCTGAAATTTTCAGATGAATCGGACAACCCGTTGTTGGGTTGCTGCCCTTAAATTGGTAATTTTAAGAAAATTTTACTGTTTTTGGTTATTATCATGAATATTATTATAGATAGAGATAAACTGTTTACAGCATTAATGTTCAGCAAAGTAAGATTTACAAATAAGTCAACATGACTGAAATGGTCAATTGACCCCCTAAGGAGTTATTGTCCTTTATAGTCAATTTTTAACAATTTTTATAAAATTTGTAAATTTTTACTAACATTTTCCACTGAAACTACTGGGCAAAGCTCATTATAGATAGAGATAACTGTAAGCAGCAAGAATGTTCAGTAAAGTAAGATGTACAAACACATCACCATCACCAAAACACAATTTTGTCATGATTCCATCTGCTTCCTTTGTTTAATATTCACATAGACCAAGGTGAGCGACACAGTCTCTTTAGAGCCTCTAGTTGAATTTACAAGACTTAAAAAATAATTGGTGAAGAAAAAATCATATGGTGGTGCACTTTTTTATGCCCCACCTATGACAGTAGAGGGGCATAATGTTTTCTGGTCTGTTTGTCTGTCTGTTTGTTCGTCTGTCTGTCTGTCTGTTTGTTTGTCTGGCTGTTCGTTAGTACGTCCATTTGTCCCGCTTCAGGTTAAAGTTTTTGGTTAAGGTAGTTTTGATGAAGTTGAGTCCAATCAACTTGACACTTAGTACACATTTTCCTTATGATATGATCTTTCTAATTTTAATGCCAAATAAGAGTTTTGACCCCAATTTCAAGGTCCACTGAACATAGAAAATGATAGTGCGAGTGGGACATCCCTGTACTGGGGACACATTCTTGTTTTTAGCTATGGCCCTTTGAAAGTACCCAATTTTGATGTCTTTTTTATTTGTCATCAATTTTTAGCAGTTTTGGGGTCTTTATTGTGAAAAAAAATCACAGTTATTAATTAACTTTTTGTCATACTTTCAATGAAGATGAAGGGGACCAATCTGAATTTATATATATTAAAAGAATTATAGGTAGGTGTTAATATAAGAAAGTTTTATCATTTTTTGATGCTTTTTTGTGTCAAATTAACCATGCTATCAATTTTGTAAATTTGTGATTTTTCTCTGATTTATCAACAAAATGCATATTTTTCAACTTCTTTGTTATAAATGATTGAAAAAATACATATCTAAGAAAAGACGGAAATACACAGCTACTTTTGCATAGGTACTATTTCTGTACTTAAAATCTGTAGTACTGGAAATTTACTTGTACTATTTAGTACTATTTCTTTACTTTAGAATTATTGTAATTTTTAGGTACCTGAACTTAACAGTACTTGTTTTGTACTTAAAATATTGGTACAAAATAATAATACAAAAACAACGATCACAGTATTCCATGTTTGAACGTCATTATTTTAAAAGATTTAAAAGAGAAAAACTTTCAAAATGCTGAAATCCCATGAGACCAATCTTTGACCCAAAAGCTTTGATATGAAAGATAAGTGCGTCAGAAAGGCAATTAGTGTTTCAGAAAGATTAGATTTTATATTTCATGGGAAAAATAATCAGATGACCGTGAAAATTTGTTAAAGCTAGTAAAATCTGTTTAGTTGGACACCTATAAAAATAATATTTAGAAAAGTTACTTATATAAGTAATATTTAAAATAACCTCGTTTTCAACATTACTCGTATGGGTAATTTTAAATGTTACAAAATTTTAAAGTAGCAAAATAGTAATGAATATTGAAAGTAAATTTCCAGTACTACAGATTTTTGGTACATAAATAGTACCTATGCAAAAGTAGCTGTGTATAGGATGTACATGTTTCTGGTAAAATCATTTTTAGCTCACCTGGTCCAAAGGGCCAAGTGAGCCTTTCTCATCACTTTGCGTCCGTTGTCATCGTCGTCGTCCGTCGTTAACTTTTACGAAAATCTTCTCCTCTGAAACTGGCCTAAATTAAACTTAACTTGGCCACAATCATCATTGGAGTATCTAGTTTTAAAAATGTGTGGCGTGACCCGGCCAACCAACCAAGATGGCCGCCATGGCTAAAAATTGAACATAGGTGTAAAATGTAGATTTTGGCTTATAACTCTGAAACCAAAGCATAAAGAGCAATTCAGACAAGGGATTAAATTGTTTCAAGATCTATCTGCCCTGAAATTTTCAGATGAATCCGACAACTGGTTGTTGGGTTGCTGCCCCTGAATTAGTAATTTTAAGGAAATTTTGCTGATTTGGTTATCTTGAATATTATTATAGATGAAGATAAACTGTAAATAGCATTAATGATCAGCAAAGTAAGATCCTTACCGGGGTAAATAAGTCAACATGACCAAAAAGGTCAGTTGACCCCTTAAGGAGTTATTGCCTTTTATAGTCAATTTTTAATTTTTTTGTAAATTTTAACAAAATATTTTCCTCTCACTAACAAATGGGCCAAGTTCATTATAAATTGAGATAATTGTAAGAAGCAAGAATGTTCAGTAAAGTAAGATCTACAAACACATCACCATCACCAAAACACAATTTTGTCATGAATCCATCTGTGTCCTTTGTTTAATATGCACATAGACCAAGATGAGCGACACAGGCTCTTAAGAGCCACCAGTTTATATCCCTCATCAGGTGTGCAAATTAGCGGTGGTCCGAGGTCCGTGACCTTCCACTTTTGCAAGCGGAATTTCGACTAGGATATTTGGTTTCTAGCTACGCCCGACGTAGTCACCTTCCACTTGAAAGAAAATAAGAAATTACTTTGCAAACCTTCCATGCAAGTCACCAAAGTCTCCAATTAAACGAGCTAAAAACTTATTTTTATCATTATTATTCATGACAGCGATGTTCATTTTGTTCAACCGCTAGCTTTATACAGAAAATCGCCGACAAATATTGTATAAATTTTAGTAAAATCGTATCTGATTGACAAAAACAACATTGGTAACACATAACAATGGCGGCCGTGAAGACAAAATTTTACAATATCGGTTCCGATTCCGGAAGCGGATAAGGATAATTCCGGGTTTGGCGATCATTTACAAAATAAATCAAAGCAGGTGAAAAAATAAATATATGCATGGTAAATGAATATAAACACTAGAATTGTAAACCAAAAGATATATGTAAAAGAAAGAAAAAGCAGAAAAATATTTTATACAGAAACTCAAAATTACTTTTTGACAAATTTTAATTTAAAAATCCAATACAACGTGACAGCTGGGAACAGTATATCTAACAATATACATGTTCGTGGTCACAGTCTAAATTTTCTTTATTAGTGATAAATGATGATAATGCATGTGATATGCTTTTAAAGTGTAAACATATTACTGCAATTTCGAAGGGTTATTTGTTTTTCTCAATTTTGAAGGGTCAATTAAAGTAGCTGAAAGTTTCTTTATTTTCACAAATAATGCAACTATATTATATATACCTAAATGTAAGTAAATCATATGATATATAGGTGGCATTCTTTGGCCCACTCTACCCCTCCTGTTTGATAACTTGGAAACAGTGGAGCTCCCCACCCCTTAAACCATATGAGGGGCAGATCCAGGATATTAGGCTAGGAGGGGCACAAACTTAAATTTTGGCCGAGCAGAGCGAGGCTTAAAAAATTTGAGGTAAAATTATCGGAATAGTCTTTATTAAGCTGAAAACAACCCATGCTTTGCAAATTTAAGGGGGGTGCAAGCTTGCAATACCCCCCTGCATATATTCAAGTATAGGACAATATAATAAATAAAATAAAATATAGGGGGAGTCCCTGGAGTTACCCCACCCCCTCCTGTTTGAGAACTCGGAAACGGTCGAGATCCACACCCCTTAACCATATATATTCATGTTTGTGACAATATGAAAAATCAAATGAAATATAGGAAGAGTCCCTTGGGTCACCCCACCCTCCTCCTTTTTGAGAATTTGAAACCTGTTGAGATCGCAACCCTTTAACCATATATTCATGTACGGGACAATATAAAAATTCAAATGAAAGATAGGGGGAGTCCCTGAGGTCACTGTACACCCTTCTGTTTGAGAACTTGGAAATGTTCAAGATCCTTACCCCTAAACCATATATACTCATGTACGGGACAATATAACAAATCAAATAAAATATAGGGGAAGTCCCTGTGGTCACCCCAACCCTCCTGTTTGAGAACTTGGAAACGGTTGAGATCCCCACACCAAAACAATATATATTCATGTATGATCCAATATAACTAATTAAATGAAATGTAGATGGAGTCCCTGGGGTCACCCTACCCCCTCCTGTTTGAGAATTTGAAACCCGTTGAGATCGCCACCCTTTAACCATATATATTCATATATGGGACAATTTAACAAATTAAATGAAATGTAGGGGAAGTCCCTAGGGTCACCCTACCCCCAGTGGCGGATCCAGAAATAAGTGGGAGCCCGCTCCAGTCACGCTTCAGTGATTCCCTATATAAGTAACCAATTTTTTCCCCAAAAAGGGGGGGGGTGGGCCCCCTGCCCCCACCTAAATCCTCTGCCTAACCCTACCTGTTTGTGAACTTGTCAGACCTCACCTTTGATCCCTGTTGTAGTGAACATTTGTCTGATTCGTGTCTCATAACTTTTGTACTATAGAACACAACTCAGTTTTCTTTCCAGGGAAACCAGTCCATTCATACTATTACATGTTCATACTAAGTCAACTTGAACTTCTAGCAGTCAAATAAAACCAAGGTTAACTACCAAGTAGAACAACTGCAATCATTGGGAACTTGTACCACTGCAGACTCACCATAAAAAAAATATACATTGATATATGAATTGCTTTTGAAACCTTGATAACATATAAATTATTTGCCTTAATAAATAAATCATTAGATAAACATGAATGTACTATATATGAATGTTTAATGTTGAGGCAACATTGCCACAGTTTTCATAATTACGGTTGCCTTGGTTTTTGGTTAACTGCCTTCAGCGCTTACAGCGCTTTGATTTAAATTCATTGATATTTTCCACTTTTATTACGTATTTCATGTACTTTGGAAATTATTCCAGAATAAGATTTAATTGAGACTCAAACATCAGAAGAATACATCCCTTATATAAATTGAAATTAAACTACAGTTAATTCTCGTTGTCTCGAACTCGGTTGACTTGAAATTTTGGATGAGTCGAAGTTTTCACGTGGTCCCGAACTTTATTCCATACAAAAGTATGTAATTCGACTCCTGATGAGTCGAAATTGGATGCGTCGAAATTTCAGTTGAGTCGAACTAAATTTGCGGTCCCAAGGTTAACAAAAGCATTCAAAATTCATTTTTTTATCTCGAACTATTAAACATATTACAGTGAGTTGACTGTTAGTGTTTCTCTCCACCAATTGCAACTCATTCAAAATTTTGACCAAATTGCAATTTGTTTTATAAAATCAAATTGTTCAACTGGTCAGAAATTTGAACCAACTGCTGTAGAAAACCACAGCCAAGTCATGAAAGTGCAAGGTGATAAAATAAAACATACTTACAATCCTATAAGACTTTAAACTTCACTTTAATGATGTTGTGACAAAATTAGTTTATCAGTTTGTATAGTTATATTATATTCATTTCCATGCTGAAGGGGAACTGTTTATTTTGAATTGCTATTAAATTGTCCAAACTAAGCATTTATATAGTTTTTCTTTCTAAAAGTATTCTATATTTATAAGAATCAGACATTATGTGAATTAAAACATTTCATATTCAGTAAAATATGTGTAAAATTGCAATATATGTTTGTAGGAAGTTTCCATGGGGGAGATAATAACTTTTCTTTCAAAAAGTCTTTATTCAAACGAATAATATTTTAGGTTATCTCCCCTGAAAACTTGTCAATAGCATATTGTTATTTCACACATATTTTACTGAATATATGATGTTTTATTTAAAATGATATCTGATTCTTATAAATATAGAATACTATTAAGATGAAAAACTATTTCAGAAAAAATGATGCCTTTCCTTTAAACCTTTGTCAGTCTCTTGTATGATACTATATCTGTAATGTTTTTAGGTCAGATAATGTATTATGATTAGTTGGTCCTAACTACCAAAGATAATAGCAGTATGTGCTCTGTTTAAAAAATATTGTCCAAAATTGTACCTCAAAATGTCAGGAGTGTAACGCTTTTAGTGTGACATTTAGAAGAAAGCATGTGCATTCATTGGTGATATAGAATAAATAAGGGCAGATACAATACCAAACAATATCTTTCATCCAACTATTATATCTTGACTATGATTTCTTGTTCAATTCTTCCATATATTTACATTTTTATGAGCCTCATAAGGTAAGTCAAATAAGTTTGTGTAAAAAAAAAAATGTTAGTAAAAGTCAATATGCTGCCAGAAAATGTCTTTGTAGGTAAAATAACATGTTTCTGTACATCTTGCACGGTTTATTTATTTTGTTTAGTATCATAGCTTGGCACAGGTGCATCCAGTTGACCCTGAAGTTCTACTACTGGAATATTATGTTTACAATAAGAGGACTACCCAGGTCTGTCAGGAGTGTAACAACTGGGTTAAGATGTATTTTTTTTAGAAACAATGTTGTTATAGTTGTTGTTTTTTCTTGAATTTCAGTGAACATTACCTGTTACAGTTTATTACAGTTTATCAGTAACAAACATGCCATTATTATGGCCTTCATTGCTTTTGTATGCTCAATACTTCAATGTCAGGAGTGTAACACAAAAAAATGCCTTATTTCAATCTTATTAGCAAAGGTAAGTTATTGGAAGAAAAACAAGCTGACAATTATTATAAAATGACATTACTACACCTCAGCTTAACACAGAATACAAGTCTACATCATTACTTTAAAAAATTTTGAACTAAAATTGCAATTGAACTAGCTTGTTTAAATGTGTTACAGTCCTGACATACAAGTATTGAGCATAAACAAGCAATAAAGGCAATAATAGTGGCATGTTTGTTACTGAAAATATGCAACAGATGGTGTTCACACTCAAATTCCAGAAAAGAAAACCAATAATAACAACATTGTTTCTATAAAAAATAACATGAATGTTACACTTAAACATTTTAAAGCGTTACACTCCTGACATTTTTGGGTACATTTTTAGACAATTTTTAATATACAGAGCACATACTGCTACCATCTTTGGTAGTACAAACAAACTTATCATAATACATTATCTGACATAAAAACAGCATATATATAGTATCAAACAAGAGACTGAACAAGGTTTAAAGGAAAGCCATCTTTTTTTTTAAATAGACAATTAGCAAAATTTGTAAATATGTAAGAAGTATATAATTTTTTTTAACCTGTTCTTAATTTGCACTAAAATAATATGTGAAATATAAAGACTCTACATGATTTCAGGTCAGTTTCAGGTTAAAATATGGTAGCAATAAATTATGGTCAGGAGTGTAACATTTGTTACACTCCTGACAAGTTTCTGATGTATCTTATCTATAACAAAATTCAACATGATTATTTATTAAAATAATTGTAACATCTTTACAATGTAATGAGAAAGCCGATCTGTCTTGTAAAAGTGATTTTTCTGCACAATATTCACCAAAGATTCTTAAAAATTAAAGTGTAATTCTCATTAAACATGCTAAAAGTTTGCTCTTTGCTCAGAAATTAACAAAATATGTAATCAAATATCTAATAAATTTATTTATTTGTGAGATTGTAAATTTAAAATAGATATCATTACTGATTTTCTAAACATTCCATTAAAAAACAGTCTTGCAGTTACTGAAAAAATATGTCAGGAGTGTAACAAAAGGATAAAAAACACATGTTTGTATTTTTTAAATGAAGAAAACTTAGAATTGACTGAAGCAATTGTTGTGAAATTTTCAGAGGATGTAATTAGATCATATATGTTTGCTTCCTTATACTTTTTATATAAAATTAAAGCTTTTGCAAAGAGATATAAAAACTTTTGAAATAAGATATTAAAGAATACACTAAAAATTGGTGAAATTTACATATTTTAAAAAAAAAAACGTTTATAAGTAAAAAAAAATTGCAGGAAAATCATTTAGTATACCTTTATTGCAACAAACAAAAAAATTACATTGATATTTATATTCTTATTTATGTTTGTCAGTTGATATTATTATTTTGTTGTTTCCTTTGAAAAGTGGATGAATTCTTATGAGTAAAATGTTTCAATTAATCGAAACATTTGAAGATTAATTATAATTTTATTAAACTGGTGATATAGATTTCACATGAGAGAACAGCCAGGTGGCGCTGTCCAAGGTCATACTTCAGAGCTTTGAGGATCTAGTTGTATTTAAGGGTGGGTACAATTTCACAAGAAATTCCCAAGTGGTGGGCATGTGAAATCTATATCACCAGTTTAATAAAATTATAATTAATCTTCAAATGTTTCGATTAATTGAAACATTTTATTAAACTGGTGATATAGACGATTTCCCATGAGATTTTAGAGCACAACTAGATCATCAATCCACGTTGAATTGAAAAACCTTCTTTAGGCTATGTTAATACCAAATATTTCAAGTAATATATCTTTTAATAAACATATATACATTTGTACATTAATGCATCATGATCATAACATAAATATCATAAAACACCATATTACATTTAGCTACTTGATGGTAAAATCTTCTGAGCAAAATTACTTTCATTATCAATAATTATTGTTTTATTATAAAATTTTTGAAAAGTTTTTGCTGATTTCCACCCTGCACTTTTCATAATAGTGTCTATCTTAAGTCCTTGACCTAATGCAGCTGACGTTGATGCTGAACGACAGCTATGTGGACCAAAACATTCAATGTTTATTCCAGAACTTTTCATAACAGTTTTTACCCATCTAGCAATAGTACTTTTGGTGACAGGTTTGTAAGGTTTAACAGTAGAAATAAACACTTTTTGTTCTTTGTTCCGAAGAGTTTCTGTTTTTCTTACATACTCCTCATAAGTTCTCAAAATACATAATTTTTCATTGATAATATATCTATCAAATACTAAAGGTTTCATATGTACTCCAGGTTTAGTTTGTTTTAACAATTCACTAACATAAGCAACCATTGTGTCTCCTTCAATTTGAACATTATCTAATTCTAATTTATATATAGTTTGACATCTTTGTCCACTCAATAACATAAACAACATAGCTAGTCTTTGTGATAACTCTAATAAAGACAACTGTCTCTGGATTAAAGAAAAATGATAGAAAAAAGATTAGTAATGACTTAATTTTTTACCATCTTTGTCACACTTTGGCATCATTTTTTTTGAAATAGCTATATGAAAGCTTAGTTTGGACAATTTTATAGCAATTCAAAATAAACAGTTCCTCTTCAGCATGGAAATGACTATAATATAACTATACAAACTGATAAACTAATTTTGTCACAACATCATTAAAGTGGGGTTAAAGTCTTATAGGATTGTAAGTATATTTTATTTTATCACCTTACATTTTTATATTATACTAGAACACACCCGTGATATCACAGATCCGTGACTGAATTAAAGTATATAACTATGCGCAAGCCTTATTTTAGTATTAGTATTGTCATCTGATAAAGTCATGCCGATTATAAGATACACAGTTTTTCTCTGCTTTCAAGTCTTTCTGTTTGAACCCGTCGAACTGAAACAATAATATTAATTATTTGGAAAACAAAAGGTCCTGGAATGGAGTATTTTTTAATCAACAGCATTGTCCTATATAAGTTATAAATAAAGTTGAATTCTTTGCTTCGCTGTTTTACGTCATGTCCACTAACAAATTGAAAACTGTACCTATACGCCTTATTTTTAGTCCAGATTTTTAGTATTCGTATTGTTATCTTAGAAAGTCTTACTGATTAAAATACTACAATAGGTAACAATTTGACAATTTAGTAGTGTCAACCCTGTGGTTATGACCCGTGTATATAGCATATTAATCCTAAATACAACGTTTGGGGGTGCGCCTGTCAGATGCGGAACGTACGGATAAGGTAATAGGTAACAGGTGAATATACTATTGGTATCCGTAGCGGACTCGCCCCGGAACTTCTTAATTATTGGCAATATTAATTACGTGGAAAACAAAAGGGCCTGGAGTGGTGTAATTTTTAATCTACACCTTTGTACTATATTAGTTATATATAAAGTTGAATTCTGTGATTCATCGTTTTTACGTGATGACGGCTGACAAATTGGACCTCGTAATTTTAGTATTATAGATTTATCACCTTGCACTTTCACATTTTGACTGAACAATTTGTTCAATATTCTGACCAGTTGAACAATTTGGTTTAATAAAACAAATTGCAATTTGGTCAAAATTTTGAATGAGTTGCAATTGGTGGAGAGCAATACTAACAGTCAACTCACTGTAAACACATATGTCAAAACATGACCACCAGGATTTAAATGGATTGAAGAGTTAATCTGACAATACACATGTAATTAAATTTCCGGTCACTGACCACTGTATTGATTTAGGACATGCTATTTCCATGAGTGTTTATCTAAGATTATCTTTTATAGAATTTTGATAAATAATTAGTGATACATTGTTAATGTTCATGAAAAAGTATTTAAAATGTTTACAAAACAATTAATTTGTGATTTACGCTAATGAGCTTGGGTGTGTATAAAGTGAGGATTATGGCTTCAGTTGATGATCACCTAAAAACTACTCAAACAGCGTCTTTAATCTTGTTATATTTTCTTTTGAAAAGAAAGAGTGAGATAAAACAAAATGAATAGAAATCAAAATTTTCTTAAATATTTTGTATCCGAGAATAAACAATTTTGTCAGCTATAACCCATGAACCGACCTGAATAACGAAACTATCCATTGGAAATTACTGTCTTGGAACATGTGGAAAAGCCATAGGTTTTTTAGCTCACCTGTCCCGAAGGGACAAGTGAGCTTATGCCATCACTTGGCGTCCGTCGTCGTCCGTCGTCTGTCGTCCGTCGTCTGTCGTCCGTCGTCTGTCGTTGTAAACTATTTCAAGAATCTTCTCCTCTGAAACTACTGGGCCAAATACTTTCAAACTTTAACTGAATGTTCCTTAGGGTATCTAATTTATAAATTGTATCCGAAGTTTTGATCTATCAACAAACATGGTCGCCATTGCTAAAAATAGAACATAGGGGTTAAATGCAGTTTTTGGCTTATAACTCAAAAACCAAAGCATTTAGAGCAAATCTGACATGGGGTAATATTGTTTATCAGGTCAAGATCTATCTGCCCTGAAATTTTCAGATGAATCAGACAACCCGTTGTTGGGTTGCTGCCCCTGAATTGGTAATTTTAAGGAAATTTTGCTGTTTTTGGTTATTATCTTGAATATTATTATAGATAGAGATAAACTGTAAACAGGAATAATGTTCAGCAAAGTAATATTTACAAATAAGTCAACATGACGGAAATGGTCAGTTGACCCCTTTAGGAGTTATTGCCCTTTATAGTCAATTTTTAACCATTTTTCGTAAATCTTAGTAATCTTTTACAAAAATCTTCTCCTCTGAAACTACTGGGCAAAATACTTCCAAACTTTAACTGAATGTTCCTTAGGGTATCTTGTTTGTAAATTGTATCCGAAGTTATGATCTATCACCAAACATGGTCGCCATTGCTAAAAATAGAACATAGGGGTCAAATGCAGTTTTTGGCTTATAACTCAAAAACCAAAGCATTTAGAGCAAATCTGACCGGGGTTATATTGTTTATCAGGTCAAGTTCTATCTGCCCTGAAATTTTCAGATGAATCAGACAACCTGTTGTTGGGTTGCTGCCCCTGAATTGATAATTTTAAGGAAATTTTGCTGTTTTTGGTTATTATCTTGAATATTATTATAGATAGAGATAAACTGTAAACAGCAATAATGTTCAGCAAAGTAAGATTTACAAATAAGTCAACATGACGGAAATAGTCAGTTAACCCCTTTAGGAGTTATTGCCCTTTATAGTCAATTTTTAACCATTTTTCGTAAATCTTAGAAATCTTTTACAAAATTCTTCTCCTATGAAACTACTGGGCCAAATACTTCCAAACTTTAACTGAATGTTCCTTAGGGTATCTAGTTTGTAAATTGTATCCGAAGTTATGATCTATCAACAAACATGGTCGCCATTGCTAAAAATAGAACATAGGGGTCAAATGCAGTTTTTGGCTTATAACTCAAAAACCAAAGCATTTAGAGCAAATCTGACATGGGTTATATTGTTTATCAGGTCAAGATCTATCTGCCCTGAAATTTTCAGATGAATCAGACAACCTGTTGTTGGGTTGCTGCCCCTGAATTGATAATTTTAAGGAAATTTTGCTGTTTTTGTTTATTATCTTGAATATAATTATAGATAGAAATAAACTGTAAACAGCAATAATGTTCAGCAAAGTAAGATCTTCAATTAAGTCAATTTGACCAAAATTGTCAATTGACCCCTTAAGGAGTTATAGCCCTTTAAAGACTTTTTTTCACAATTTGTTCATCATGTTGACTTACTTTAAAAAATCTTCTCCTTTGAAACTGCTGTATCAATTTCAGCCAAACTTAGGCTAAATGAGTTTCAGAGGATCTAGTATAAATTTTATATTTTATTTCCTTGTATGTCAAGAAACATAGCTACTATGGCTAAAATAGAACATAGGAGAAAATTATTTTTTTTTTTGGCTTTTGAAGAAAATAGGACGATCCAAAAAACATTTAAATAAATTGATAAGCCAAAATAATCATTGATGAGAGATTTAACCAAAAGAATTAAGGTGAGCGATTCAGGCTCTTGAGAGCCTCTTGTTTTTAATTGAAACAGTAAGTAAAAATAATGTCATTATAATAATAAAAGACTGACATACAAATACATCGATCTGATACTAGAATATCGATCCCCTTGCCAGATTTATTTTACCTTTACCAAGCTAAGAAGAGTTGTGTCCCTTAGATTGTTGAACTTCCGGTGTTCGTTTGAGTCGAACTACGTGTATCTCGAAATATTTCTCTGGTTCGGCTGACTTCGACATAACGAGAGTCGACTGTATAAGATAATAAGGATTTGTGACGTGAACATGAATTAAAAAGTAAACCAACAAAACAATAAAAACTAACAAAAACATCTATTCACTGGTCTACATTTTCCTCCCACTATCAAACCAAATATCTCTAGTTAGGAATACATGTATAAAGTAATGTGAACGTTAATTAGACAGTAACCCAACAACAACATAACACTTTAACATATGTACACTTGCCTTTTTTTTTCTTTGACATTCAAACTTCACACCTAATGTCACAACTTGTATTATGTATATTTGTATATTACTTTAATATTTTCAAACCCAGGTACACAAATGTAAATATCATAAGATTACTTTATGTGTATTTTATCGATAGGTTAAGTTAAATTTTGTCAAGTAGTTACTGGTGTTAACACAAATAAAACCTGAACACTCATTATGTTTAAAACTAATACACTTAGAATTCTTCAGTCCATCCCCTTTACTAAGCAGTACTTTACTATTCTGTCCATCTTTTGATATTACTATTATTCTATCAGATCCATAGTCTGCTACAATAATGTTACCATAAGTATCTGTAAAAAGTCCTATCGGTCCTTCTAAATCCTGTGTATATCTCCAGATCTGTTTACCTGATTCATCATAACAGTATACTGCTTTACCATGATAGTCGGTATAGATTACTCTGTCATTACAGTAAACAAGGTAATCCAGACTTGATTTACTCTCAACTGGTATTGACTTCAGTGTATTTCCTTCCAAGTCTATAATACGGATTTCATCTCTAGCCAAACCTACAGCCAGAGAATTATTGTAGCATGATAATCCATAGCATCCTTTGTCTAATTTGATAACTTTAGTAACTGTGTCATTCTCCATAGTAAAGATCTTAATGGCTGTCTCATTAGGATAAGTTATTGCTATAGTGTTCGGATTGATTTGTGTAACACTCCAGGCTCCACTAGGTATAGGTAACTCTTTCTGTAGTTTGCCATCAGAAGTAAGTAGGTTAACTTTACGCCACCATTCCACTACTATAACTCTTCCACCCATCAGACAAATCATGTCAGTAATGGTATTGTTCATGTTGATCTTTATCTTTGTCTCTATATTCATGGCCATGTTGTTTATGTTGTATTGTTCTTGTGATTCTACTTGAGCTTCCCTCTTCACACTAGTGTCTATATTAATGGCTACTTCAGTTTTAACAACTGTTACTTCTCCTAAGGATTCTAATGACCCTAACTTCCTTAGTATCTTTTCTATTTCATCATTTTCCTTCATTTTGATGTCAACTTCTTTTACTCTCTCATCAGTTTCCAGATCTTCAACATATCTTTGACATTGATGTACTTGTTGTTCAATTTGATGTACACCTAGAAATGATTGTTGTTTGGAAGTTTGTGAAGTGACTGTTTGTAAATGTTCTTTCATTTCCCTTAAGCTTTTAGTTTTCACTTCAATTTCAGAAATGAAATCAGTTGCTTTAGATTTTTCCTGATTCCAAATAATATCTGTTTCTTGGCATAACTTCTTCTCCAGATGATCTAAATGTTTATTTATTTCTTGTCTAATTTTTTTTATAGATTTCTTTATGCTAACACACTGATTTTCTCCAGTTTTGATGTTTTTTGATTTATTGTTAATTATTGTTTTCAATGAATTTAATATAGAATTTATGTCTGTCTCTACAGATTCCTTTGATTTTTCAATTTTAGTTTTCTCCACGACTCCTGCTAAACTTTTTATTCCTGTACATTTTGAATGACTGGTGGAAATACATTCATCACAGCACGGCATTAAATGACTGGGACAGTACAAGTTAAGCTGTTGACCATGTTTGTCACATTCTGTTTTAATGGCTTGAATGGAGGGTTTATAACTTTTGGTATCAATGGTTTTATGATCACATGTTCTTTTGGATCTTTTGTGATGCTTTAAACAGGTTGAGCATAATCCTTCATCACAGTTATAACACCAGATGTCAGCTTTAGTGTTTACTTCCCCTTTGTGGCAAGGTCCACATAGTATAGGTTTACTGGATGCCATTACCTGAACATATACAAAAAAAAATTATAAGCTTGCTTTTCAAAATCCTTATAATTTTTGTTACCTGGACATGTTAAATGTTGTTAAAAATAGAAAAAGGCTAAAGAAAAGTGACCAAATTCAGACAACGAATCAGAGCTATTGGGGACTGACGGGTATGCATTACAGTTAATTTTGAGGTTATGAAGTTGAAAACGTAAAATTTTATTATTTGTAATATCAAACTGCTATTTTTAACAGATATATCATTTTATGGTAGGTTATTTGTGAAAAATACCAATCACGGGACTGTGAAATATCCCGAGCCATTAGGCAAGGTAAACTTGGTCCACAGACTGGTATTTTTCATAATACTCCTCCATAACATGATAAATCTGTCTAATATCACAGGAAAGATTTGATTAGAACTTTCTGTACAGGCTAAGGGAATGTTTTAAACTAGTATTAAGTTGTAATCCATAAATATATTTATGCATAAATTAGATTGATTGATTGTTGGTTGCTTAACGTCCTGCATAAATTAGAGGATAAGTAAAGCCTATCAAAGCATCGCAGGAATTTAACAAGAACTTTTATGTGTTAGCGCTGTCTTTATGTAACGCTATATCGGAAAAGTTATGGCAGAAAACAGGAAAAAGCTTGCCAGGGTAAAAAGGTTATATCCAAAATAGCAAATAACGCGATGTGGAGGTGAAGGGCCAAGTGAGCTTTTCTCATCACTTGGCGTCCGGCTTTGTCTGTCGTCTGTCGTTGTTAACTTTTACAAAAATCTTCTCCTCTGAAACTACAGGGCCAAATTTAACCAAACATGGCCAAAATCCTTATTAGGGTATCTAGTTAAAAATTGTGTCTGGTGACCCGGCCAACCAACCAAGATGGCCGCCATGGCTAAAAATAGAACATAGGGGTAAAATGCAGTTTTTGGCTTATAACTCAAAAACTAAAGCATTGAGAGCAATCTGACAGGGATAAATTTGTTTATCAGGTCAAGATCTATCTGCCCTGAAATTTTCAGATGAATCGAACAACCCTTTGTTGGGTTGCTGCCACTGAATTTGGTAATTTTAAGCAAATTTTGCTGTTTTTGGTTATTATCTTGAATATTATTATAGATAGAGATAAACTGAAAACAGCAAAAATGTTCAGCAAAGTAAGATTTACAAATAAGTCAACTGAACCAAAATGGTCAGTTGACCCCTTTAGGAGTTATTGCCCTTTATAGTCAATTTTTAACCATTTTTCATAAATTTTAATTATCTTTTACAAAAATCTTCTCCTGAAACTGCCGGACCAAATTAAACCAAACTTGGCCACAATCATCATTGGGGGATCTAGTTTTAAAAATGTGTCCAGTGACCTGTCAAACCAACCAAGATGGCTGCCATAGCTAAACATAGAACATAGGGGTAAAATGCGGTTTTTGGCTTATAACTCAAAAACCAAAGCATTTAAAGCAAATCTGACAGGGGTGAAATTGTTAATCAGGTCAAGATCTATCTGCTTTAAAATTTTCAGATGAATTTGACAACTGGTTGTTAGGTTGCTGCCCCTGAATTGGTAATTTTAAGGAAATTTTGCCATTTTTAGATCACCTGGCCCAAAGGGCCAATTGAGCTATTCCCATCACTTGACGTCCGTCGTCGTTAACTTTTACAAAAATCTTCTCCTCTGAAACTACTGGGCCAAATTAAACCAAACTTGGCCACAATCATCATTGGGGTATCTAGTTTAAAAAATGTGTGGCGTGACCCGGCCAACCAACCAAGATGGCCGCCATGGCTAAAAATAGAACATAGGGGTAAAATGCAGTTTTTGGCTTATAACTCAAAAACCAAAGCATTTAGAGCAAATCTGACAGGGGTAAAATTGTTTATCAGGGCAAGATCTTTCTGCCCTCAAATTTTTGGATGAATCCGACAATCAGTTGTTGGGTTGCTGCCCCTGAATTGGTAATTTTAGAGAATTTTTGCTGTTTTTGGTTATCTTGAATATTATTATAGATAGAGATAAACTGTAAACAGCAATAATGTTCAGCAAAGTAAGGTTTACAAATACGTCAACACGAACGAAATGGTCATTTGACCCCTTTAGGAGTTATTGTTCTTTATAGTCAAATTTTAACCATTTTTTCGTAAATCTCAGTAATCTTTTACAAAAATCTTCTCCTCTGAAACTACTGGGCCAAATTTAACCAATTTGGCCATAATCATCATTGGGGTATCTAGTTTAAAAAATGTGTGGCGTGACCCGGCCAACCAACCAAGATGGCCGCCATGGCTAAAAAAAGATCATGGGGGTAAATGCAGTTTTTGGTTTATAACTCAAAAACCAAAGCATTTAGCGCAAATCTGACATGGGGTAAAATTGTTTATCAGGTCAAGATCTTTCTGCCCTCAAATTTTCAGATGAATCCAACAACCCGTTGTTGGGTTGCTTCTCCTGAATTGGAAATTTTAGGGAATTCTTGCTGTTTTTCGTTATTATCTTGAATATTATTATAGATGAGATAAACTGTAAACAGCAATAATGTTCAGCAATGTTAGATTTACAAATAAGTCAAACATGACCAAAATGGTCAGTTAACCCCTTTAGGAGTTATTGACCTTTTAGTCAATTTTCAACCATTTTTCGTAAATCTTAGAAATCTTTTACAAAAATCTTCTCCTCTGAAACTACTGGGCCAAATTAATCCAAACTTGGCCACAATCATCTTTTGGGTATCTTATTTAAATAAATGTGTCTGGTGACCCGGCCATCCAACCAAAATGGCTGCCACGGCTAAAAATAGAACATAGGGGTAAAATGCAGTTTTTGGCTTATAACTCAAAAACCGAAACATTTAGAGAAAATCTGACAGGGTTAAATTGTCTATCAGGTCAAGATCTATCTGCCCTGATATTTTCACATGGATCAGACAACCCATTGTTAGGTTACTGCCCTGAATTGGTAATTTTAAGGAAATTTTGATGTTTTTATACGACCGCAAAATTTGAAAAATTTTTCGTCGTATATTGCTATCACGTTGGCGTCTGCGTCGTCGTCGTCGTCCGGCGACCGAATACTTTTAGTTTTCGCACTCTAACTTTAGTAAAAGTGAATGGAAATCTATGAAATTTTAACACAAGGTTTATGACCACAAAAGGAAGGTTGGGATTGATTATGGGAGTTTTGGTCCCAACATTTTAGGAATTAGGGGCCAAAAAGGGCCCAAATAAGCGTTTTCTTGGTTTTCACACTATAGCTTTAGTTTAAGTTAATAGACATCTATGAAATTTTGACACAAGGTTTATGACCACAAAAGAAAGGTTGGGATTGATTTTGGGAGTTTTGGTTCCAACAGTTTAGGAATTAGGGGCCAAAAAAGGGCCCAAATAAGCATTATTCTAGGTTTTCGCTCAATAACTTTAGTTTAAGTAAATAGAAATCAATGAAATTTAAACACAATGTTTATGACCACAAAAGGAAGGTTGGTATTGATTTTGGGAGTTTTGGTCCTAACAGTTTAGGAATAAGGGGCCCAAAGGGTCCAAAATTGAACTTTGTGTGCTTTCATCAAAAATTGAATAATTGGGGTTCTTTGATATGCCGAATCTAACTATGTATGTAGATTCTTAACTTTTGGTCCCGTTTTCAAATTGGTCTACATTAAGGTCCAAAGGGTCCAAAATTAAACTTAGTTTGATTTTAATAAAAATTGAATCCTTGGGGTTCTTTGATATGCTGAATTTAAAAATGTACTTAGATTTTTAATTATTGGCCTAGTTTTCAAGTTGGTCCAAATGGGGGTCTAAAATTAAACTTTGTTTGATTTCATCAAAAATTGAATAAATGGGTTCTTTGATATGCAAAATCTAACTGTGTATGTAGATTCTTAATTTTTGGTCCAGTTTCAAATTGGTCTACATTAAGGTCCAAAGGGTCCAAAATTAAACTAAGTTTGATTTTAACAAAAATTAAATTCTTGGGCTTATTTGATATGCTTTATCTAAATATGTACTTTGATTTTTGATTATGGGCCCAGTTTTCAAGTTGGTCCAAATCAGGATTCCATATGAAATATTGTGCAATAGCAAGAAATTTTCAATTGCACAGTATTGCACAATAGCAAGAAATATCTAATTGCACAATATTGTGTAAATTAGCAATTAATTTTCAATTGGAGTTATCTTTCTTTGTATAGAATAGTAGTTGATAATATATGTTGGAAATTTGCCAGACATGACTATGATGTCATTTTCTATTTTTATTTGCCAATAACTTTATGTAAATGACTTCATTGGAAATTTGCCAATATAAAATGTTGCTGATGAAGCTTTTTTTCCTTATCTTATCTAAAATGTTTTTAGATAATGTATGTTGGACATTTGCCAGACATGACTATGATGTCATTTTCTATTTTTATTTGCCAATAACTTTATGTAAATAACTTCATTGGAAATTTGCCAATATAAAATGTTGCTGATGAAGTTTTTTTTATTGTTTTATACAATAAACAATGTATATTCACTTTTACTACCAACCAATCTTTACCATTCAGTGATAACAAGCACTTTATTTTACATTTTAATATTTTATGATGTATTTAAAAGAGTAGTTATTGTTGCAAACTCCATTAGAAATTTGAATTGATATCAGTTTTGGAAAAAGGGAAACAGGGATGTGAAAAAAAGGGGGGGGTTAAATTTTTCTCATTTCAGATTTCATAAATAAAAAGAAAATTTCTTCAAACATTTTTTTGAGAGGATTAATATTCAACAGCATAGTGAATTGCTCAAAGGCAAAAAAAAACTTTTAAGTTCATTAGACCACATTCGTTCTTTGTCAGAAACCTATGCTGTGTCATGATCAACTATTTAATTTTAGATTTAAAAAGTTTGAAGAAGAAATCTTTAATTGATTTGTAAAATCTTGACATTTGTTTTGTGTAAAAAAAAACCATGTAATGTCAAAAATTTGATCACAATCCAAATTCAGAGCTGTATCACGCTTGAATGTTTTGTCCATACTTGCCCCAACTGTTCAGGGTTCGACCTCTGCGGTCGTATAAAGCTGCGCCCTGCGGAGCACCTGGTTTGTTATTATCTTGAATATTATTATAGATAGAGATAAACTGTGAACAGCAATAATGTTCAGCAAAACAAGATCTACAAATAAGTTTTCATGACCAAAATAGTCAATTGACCCCTTAAGGAGTTATTGCCCTTTATAGTTAATTTTTAGCATTTTTCATATTTTTTTGTAAATTTTTAGAGAATATTTTCCACTGTAATTACTGGGCCAAGTTCATTATAGATAGAGATAATTGTAGCAACAAGAATGTTCAGTAAAGTAAGATCTACAAACACATCACCATCACCAAAACACAATTATGTCATGAATTTATCTGTGTCCATTGTTTAATATGCACATAGACCAAGGTGAGCGACACAGACTCTTGAGAGCCTCTAGTTTGTTATTATCTTGAATAATATTATAGATAGAGATAAACTATAACAACAATAATTTACAGCAAAGTAAGATCTAAAAATAAGTCTACATGACCAAAATGGTCAGTTGACCCCGAAGGAGTTATTGCCCTTTATAGTCAATTTTTAACAATTTTCATAAAATTTGTAAATTTTTACTAACATTTTCCACTGAAACTACTGGGCCAATCATTATAGATAGAGATAATTGTAAGCAGCAAGAATGATCAGTAAAGTAAGATCTACAAACACATCACCATCACCAAAACACAATTTTGTCGTGAATTTATCTGTGTCCTTTGTTGAATATATGCACATAGACCAAGGCGAGCGACACAGGCTCTTAAGAGCCTCTAGTTTTCTAGTATGATAATTGATATAAGATGAATTATTATTATGTCCAAGGATTGTTACACACATTAAGAGCGTACTTATGTAAAGAAATATCTTTTATCTTTAATATTTTAATCACTTCAATTCAACTATTGAATCAGATCATTCTTGTTATCATAGCCATGGGAAAACTTCAAGCAGAAGGGTAGCTATATTGATTTATAAAAACTATAAATTAATAAATGTGCATAAAGATTCAGAAGGTAAAACAATTTCAAGAGGAGACATGAATGATGCCCTGAAAAATTTAGTTAGAAAAAAAAAACATTATTTATAGGAAAAAAAAAATATGAAAAAGTGCATGATTAGATGTATGTAGACATTTTTTTAAAAAACCAAAAGAAAAAATGTATATGGAGATGCAAAAATCCAGCCCAGTCTGGTCAAATTGACATGTTCTTTCTAAAATGTGTGACATTATTCCCAATTATATGTACCCACCATATAAAAGTTCTGTACAATTGGATTCTGAAATTTGCATACAATTACAATCTGTCTCAACTGTAACTAGAGGCCTGGGATATTGGAAAGTCAATAATGGTATTATTAATGAACAAGAGTATGAATGCAATAAAAGGAAAATAATACAAAAACATAGTACAAAATAGAAATAAAGGAATATAGTATTAATATAAAAAGAAGATGTGGTATGTTAAGTATAGTAAAACTGATTTTTATGCCCCACCTACGATAGTAGAGGGCATTATGTTTTCTGGTCTGTGCGTCCGTTCGTCCGTTCGTTCGTTCGTTAGTCCGTCTGTCCCGCTTCAGGTTAAAGTTTTTGGTCAAGGTAGTTTTTGATGAAGTTGAAGTTCAATCGACTTCAAACTTGGTACACATGTTCCCTATGATATGATCTTTCTCATTTTAATGCCAAATTAGAGATTTTACCCAAATTTCACGGTCCACTGAACATAGAAAATGATAGTGCGAGTGGGGCATTCGTGTACTGAGGACACATTCTTGTTTTTTTAGAAAAAACATGCAACACATGATTAAGAACCAAAACTTAAAACGTAATATGAAAATCTATTATTTATAAAAGGAAAATATCTGCATTAGAAAAAAAATAAATTAGGAGCACAAAACAAAAGTTTGTAGAATAAGGGGAGAAATCAATGCATATTTCCCAGGTATTCAGAAAATCTTAGCAAACAGTACAAGACATGACTCAAATTGAAAAATGATAAAGATGAAAGAATAACAGATGAAAATAAAATATTAAAACTTGAATGAAATTTACGCTTATTTATTTGACACTAAACGAAATCCTTGTATGATAAATGTTAAAATATTCATTAACAGTACAAAAACTCAACTTAAGGGGGCTTGCTGGTATAAATCAATTTTTTTTTGAAATATAGGATTTTGCTATATTTTTTTATAAATGAACTTTATCATATACTTAATAGAAAAATGAAATAAAAAAATGGGGTCACCGTTCATTTAAGCTCACAATCTGCCCCCAAAAGAAGCATACAATTTTGTTAAGGTACTTTTTTTCTGTTGAACTATAAATAGGAGAAAAAAAGGTAATATCGAAATAAAAAATAACCTAATTACAGAAATCACTTGAATTTTACAATTATTTAGTTTATGTACAGCTTATTTGAAAACAATAATAAAAAATATAGGTCACTGATGCGTTAAAAAAGATATTTCAATTTTTAATGTAAAAAAATGGCATTTTTGCACCAAAGGGAGATAATTTGGGGCTTTTTCAATGATATTACCATTTTAAAAGTCATCTGAGGCCAAACCGAATCGATTTTTTAAAGTTGATTTTTGTACCATATCATAAAGTAATAACTATAATAGTGTAATAATTAAAATTTGTAATGAAAAATCAAATGTTTATTTTTTGGCAGAAATTTTTGTATCCTCAATCAATAATTATTAAAAGATAAAAGTCAATCTTGTGATGGATATGTCACTTTATCGCACCCAGGGTAAATTATCACTTTGTGATTGGTTAAACGCCTTCACGTGGTGACCCGTAGTGGGTTAGTAAATTTCTTAGGGGGTTCATGATGTCACATCTACTGTTATCTATTGATGTTGTTACATTTCATTGCTTATTTTTATACAAAATGCAGCAGGAAAAGTCCTGCCTGTGATAAACAGTTCTTTATACAGTTAACTACTGACTCCCAACAGTCTATAGAGGGTGAATGAAATCCATAGGGGATTTTGCCTCTGGCCTCGCCCACTATGGATTTTCCTCACCCTCTTTGGATCTGTATGGGGTCAGTAGTGAACTATATAACTTATATTAGAGAAATTCACTATCATGATTATGACTATTGCTATACATAATTTAAAACAAAAGTCCAGGAATAGATGGGATGAGCTTTATTTTTTTAATCTTAGCTTTGAAGAGAAACAACTGCAATTCAGACGACAAGTGTTACTCAATCTTATTCACAAGAAAATGATCTATTGGAACTGGCAAATTACCAACGAATATCATTATGAACTAGTGATTATAAATACGTTCATACATTTTAACAGTAAGAATAAAAACAAATTTTAAATCTAATCATTAATGCTAATAAACAGGATACATTAAAAACTGATACATGGGATCTAATTTTATTTTTCTATGGCAAATATGAAATGTAATAGATCATGCAGATAAGTCTAACATAAAAGGAGAGGAGGCCTTGTATACAGTAATCACTAGCCATTCCGCCCAAAATGTTACAGAACAAAGGGAAGTATGCAGAACTCCAACTGTGATGATCTGACTCAGATTACCCAGCCTTTATATTTGTGTCTTTTATGATAAACTAGAAGTGAAAACATATGCCTGTTGTGTTCCCCTCCAGATGTTATTTGAAAATTTGTGTTTCTGATTTGTGTTCTCCTTGAGGTTTACCTGACATACTGTTTTATTCAATTTAAAAAATAACTAAAAGGTTTTGAAAAAAATACATGACAAAAAATTCAAGCCTTTGTTAATAAATGGCCTTTAACTTTAAATTGTCAAAATAAAATAATATAGCTTTATCTACAATGATATATACCTCTTGATTAAGGATTTGTTCACATAATGTGTATGTAGGTTTGTATCTCTTCTTTTACTAAAATGTCAGTTACAAGGAAGTAAATTAGGACATGTTTATACATGATCTTTATACATGATGTAATCAGTAAATATTTAAATGACATCTATAAATAGATAAAATCGGTTCAATTATACTAGTAACATTAAAAGACCAATTGTGAATACAATATAATGGGAATTATCTTACCTCTAAAGTTAAATACAAAAACCTTTGGTTGAGAAATCTTTAATTAATCATAGTTTTTAAGATTTAATTGTTTTACTAATAAATTTTAGATAACAAAATTCTGTTACAAATGTTCTCATGCTTAATATGTTTTCATTCTTTCTTAAAACCATTTAAAATTATTGTCTAACCTATGGTAATTTTAAACAAAAAGATTATGTAGGATATGATTTCAATTAGACAGCAACCCAGCAACAAATATATCTAGCGTTCAAGGCATAGTCTTCTGTAAAACAACAATATCTATCGGATATGCAAGCTGGGTTGATTGAAACTTAGTACACATGTTCTTTATTATATGTTCTTTCTCATTTTGATGCCAAATTAGAGTTTTGTCCCCAAGGTCCACTGAACATAGTAAATAATAGTGTGAGTTTGGCATCCGTTTACTATGGACACATTCTTGTTACAGATGTTTTTGTATGACCGCAAAAATTGAAAACTTTTTTGTCATATATTGGTATCACGTTGGCATTTGGTTTTCGCACTATAACTTTAGTATAAGTAAATAGAAATCTATGAAATTTACACACAAGGTTTATGACCACAAAAGGAAGGTTGGGATTGATTTTGGGGGTCCAAACAGTTTAGGAATAAGGGGCCCAAAGGGTCCAAAATTAAACTGTTTGATTTCATCAAAAATTGAATAATTGCTATTGGGTTCTTTGATATGCCAAATCTAACTGTGTATGTAGATTCTTAATTTTTGGTCCATTTTTCAAATTGGTCTACATTAAGGTCCTCTGAAACTACTGGGCCAAATTAATCCAAACTTGGCCACAATCATCTTTGGGGTATCTTGTTTAAAAAATATGTGGCGTGACCCGGCCAACCAACCAAGATGGCCACCATGGCTAAAAATAGAACATAGGGGTGAAATGTAGATTTTGGCTTATATCTCTGAAACCAAGCATTCAGAGCAAATCTGACATGGGGTAAAATTGTTCATCAAGTGAAAATCTATCTGCCCTGAAACTTTCAAATGAATCAGACAACCGATTGTCGGGTTGCTGCCACCTGCTTCAAAAACATTTCTGTATTGTCTTTTGGATGATGGCAGCGACATCTGCGGCAGTTAATAAAACGTACAATATTCCTATTGACAAAGTTCTTAAATTTATGGCTTTAGTAGAATGTATATTATCTATAAATATTTTTTTTTACTCTTTTTCATTTAGGTTTATCATTACAAAAGCACCGTATTTATGGACACACCTTTGATAACTATTAAAAAGTTTGACTGATCAGGAGATTAAAAAAATTGAAAATGGGGCATACATTCTACATGGCATTATTTTTCTTCTTGGGGTCAAAATTTTATCCAAGACTATGTCTACCTAACTACAGAAACAATAAAAGTTCTCCGTATGACTTTGGTTGGCTAAAAGGCAACATCGGTCCGGTATGATGTCATCCAACTTTCTACAAGATTTGATCTGTTCATGCATTGGTATACAGGGGTTTCATTATCTTTCATGTTGACTGGTACTTTCTGTGTTTCTTGGTGGTACTTTTCAATTTATTCCATGAATATCTTATATAAAAATTCCTACATTTAGGCGGGACTTGTCAATAGCATAGGAGGGTAAAAGAACCGGGTACCGCCTCCTAATGAATGGCCTGGGTATATAAGGGGAAGGGTTTAGATTTCAAAAAACATGTTTAACCCCGCTGCAATTTTGCGCCTGTCCCAAGTCAGGAGCCTCAGGCCGTTCTTAGTTCTGTTTGATTTTTTATTTTAATTTCTTGAGTATATTTCGAAGCTTAGTATGACATCCATTATCATTTCAAATTAGTACATTTTTGTTTAGGGTCAGCTGAAGAACGCCTCCGGGTTTGGGAGTTTCTTGTTGCATTGATGACCCATTGGTGGTCTTCGGCTGTTGCCTGCCTTTAGAATGAGTTGGTGTCTCTTTGACAAATTCCTCATGTCCATTCCCAATTTTTAATTCAATCTGTATATAGTAGATCTTGTGTCCGCTTTGAGCAAAACCTCTGCTGTACTGATATATACCAAGGAAGTTGTCTTTGTATGGATATGTTGACCGATAAGAATGATGAGATTACGAGTTAAAATGAAGCTACAATATTCCGTTATCACAATATTTCGACACCTAAATGGTCCAACATCCCATTGGTCCGACGTTTCGATCATTTAGGTTATACGCTAACGGGATTTTAACATAAGAAAGCCAAATAAAAGGTTCAATATTAGAATAACCTTGTCCACCGTTTGAAGTGGTGAAACAAGATATAAAAAAGTAATACATAGTGCCAAAGTAGCCGAAAGTCATCACTAGCGTAATTTAAAAAAAAGTACAAACTACTTTGTCAAGTGTTGTTTGATTAACTAGATATCTCAAGATACAAGACGGCTGACTTAAGTAAAATCAAACACAGTTTGACGTACAATGAGTGATCATATTTTATTTCTGATGTTTATATTAAAATTGTCAATTTGTTGATATAAATATACTGGTAGCACTTTACTCATTTTAGTAATGTTAGTTAGTACTCTTATCATATCTGATTTAGTGAAATTGCGGTATGATCCAGACTCAACATATTGCACTACAATAATATAAAAATCTGCCCTATGGTTGTCTGATCTTGAAGCGGTTGGCAGGCTTTCAAACTGATAGGAGACCATACCCTTCCTCAATTTTAATGTAGAGCTCATTATGGGACTTTTCTTAACAATTAAAAAGTGTTGTATGTTATGTTTTCCCCTTGCTTCAAATATTTTGTTTGGGATTATTTATATCAAATTTGCAGATATATGTTTGTAAATACATGCAATCAAATGATATGGAGGTATTATAAAATTTAGATAATGCAAGGGCAACTACATCTATACATTTGTGTGACTTAATGGTTGATTTAAGAGAAAACGTTACGTAACATGCATTACCGTTAAAATTAACCAAAATTAATTAATACTATGATAGAAATATATTTCCCCAACAGTAATACAGCATTCCTATAAAATTGTTTCGTTTTTGCATTTGTTTTGACTCGATTTTTTTACTCTAAGTATCCGTGAATTGAAATTGCCCCTATAACCTTTGACCTCGATTTAAAAAAAAATGCACCATAATTTCTTTTCACAACCCAGATATTTAGAAAGTACACATTCTTAGCTTTCTAGTGATATATAATTAAGCCGTGTGTTACGTAGGTGCATTAAAAATGTAAATTTGGCTCTCATATCACTCGCCTATTAGGAGTTATTGCCCTTTATAGTCAATTTTTTACAATTTTCATAAATGTTTGTTAATTTTTGTAAATTTTTAGGAAATATTTACACTGTAATTACTAGGCCAAGTTCATTATAGATAGAGATAATTGTAGCAACAAGAATTTTAGTAAAGAAAGATCTACAAACACATTATCATCACCAAACCACCATTTTGTCATGAATTTATCTGTGTCCATTGTTAATCATAATAATAATGCACATAAACCAAGGTGAGCGACACAGGCTCTTAAGGTGAGAGGTATGTAAAATTTAAAATCTTTAAAAGTGTAATGAAATAATAATAAATAAGATTTAAAATGACTTAACCAAGTGAACATGCATTGATGTTTTGGTATCTTGGATATACATTATAAGAAAATGTACCATAAATACTGAAATTCAGCTCGAAAAAGTTCGTACGCATTATGACCTGAGATTTGATTCTTCAATGCAGGTCATGACCTGCATTTTCATCATCACAGGTTGACAGGTATGACGTAAATGAACGCCTCTATCGGAAAACGGGAAAATAGGCGTTTGTTGCTATGGGAGTTATCTCCCGTACACCATAAAAAATATTTTCAAGATGTCGGAATATATTCCGCTTCGTCGGAATAATGGTCAATTAGGTGGAAGAGTATTGAATGCATCTCATCAAAACTATAGCTAAAATTGAAGAATGTAAAATAAAATATCTTGTAACAGTTAAACAGTCCTTTCCTCCTATGAAAATGAAAGAAACTTGGCATGTCGTGATGGCCGAAGAGCGACTGAGTTGGGTTTACTAATACTAGCTCACCAACTTAAAGCTTGCATATAAATTATGTTTCTACAAAACTGTTTAAAGTACAAAGAATATATTTTGTTTATACCTTGGGGTAACTGTCCATACATGAACTTACGGTAACTTATTATACGCCGGTAATCGACAGACTCACGTAAAAAATCGGGAATGTTGATATATATGTGACGTAAAAAGTAAAGGAAATGTAGTATATTGATAAGAATATCATAAACATATGTACATGCATTACACACGTAAACTCCCACAATAACAAATTAAAGCTTACACTATATATTGTCATTTTATTTATTGAAATGAGTGAAAACGGCTATAATTTTATAGGATGTATTCAATCCTCGACACAAAAAAAAGGTGAATACTTATATTTTTTAATTTGATATTCCTGTTGTAACTGTTATATGATCTAATATAACCATTTTCTCATATACATATAAACATAAATCTTTCTTTACAGTGCTTTCTTTCACGTCCGCGATATGGTCTATAAATAGAATTTGAAAATGAAAGTACTAGTGACAAATAATTTATATTTAGTAATAATAAATATTGAAAAGCAAAAGAGTTTAATTGTTTTCTGAGTGACATGAAATTTGTAAAATGTAATGTCGGAAATTACTTCAGACGGGTAAGCAAGAGAAAGTGACAATAAACTTGAACGAGAATCGTAATGACTAATGGTGATGGGACCTTGGAACCGCATGAACAAACTCCGAAGTAAAACTGTCTTTCAAAATGAACGAAAATTAAAAAGAAATGAATACACGTTGCTTTTCAGTCAATTTGAATTGAATGGAACATTGTTAATTACAAGCTTCCAGTATGAAAAAGCGGCAAGGGAAAAAATATAGATCCGCTGATTGAAAATTACGGCTTTACCGCCACTTCAAAAATAAAATAATTAGCAAAGTATATATAGTACACTGAAGATATAGAAATTTCTGCTTGCATCAATCAATTCATTTTTAATTGCGCAAAATTTTGGAATTACAGTTATTTCGATTTCAGTTGATACTGTTTATATACATGTGCAAATGCTGCTATAAAGATTTAGAGTTAGAGTTTAAATTTTTGCTTTACATATTTCGTCTCAATTTTTGCAAAACTTGCAAAAATTCTAAAGTACGAACAGGAATATTGTTGGCATAAATTGCGAGGTCCATAATGCTGTTGGCGATTTCCAATCTCTGCAACATCTAATACATACGTTAAAATCCCTCGAAGACAGTTCTTCAAAATCACACGCAGTTTTTCTATTAAGTATGTTATTAACTTGATTATTACAGCTCACAAAATCTAGACTGGATACATTTATCTGAACATCATATAAAGTGTGTTTAAAGTCTATGTTGAACAACTTATAACAACACATAGCTGAGTCGGGGATAGAACAGATTGGTATCCCGAGAAAAACATTGTCAACCGCGGCGAAGCCGAATAACAAAAAAAATAAATAAAAGATAAATAAGTTGGAATTTATATACATTTGTTTTTAGATATTCACATCTATGCACTGTCCGCACTATAATAACGGAACAAAACCAACGATGGAGAAAAAAGTAGGGATAATATGCAACAAACTTTGAAATAATCTTTTTGTTTGTCTTTTGCCTATAATCTACATTTTTCCCACATCTCCTTTCGTGTCATATTAAACACACTACTTAAGTTTGCAAATGACCAGTACCATATTTGGATCGAAGTATGTGTTCATGTTTATGTTATGTTCTCGTGTCATTGAACCATAATTTTATATATTTTATATGTATGACCTCCTGCAACTATCGGAGGATTAAAAGTTAAATATTGTGATTTTTTTTTTGCACACACCGTAGGGGAGGGGGCATTACTTTTAATACTTGTCCGTCTGTCCGTCCATCGTACCGTCCAAAATTGGTTTTCGTTCTCTAACTTTAGTTTGCCTCAAACAAATGTTGGAAGACTTATATACAATGCTGATTACCAAAACAAATCACAGATCTAGTTTAAATTTTGGTGGCGTCACTTTTAAAGTTTTTTAGTAATATCCCTTTATAACATCATATATATGCAAGCGGGCGCATCATCTGTGTCCCATGGACACATTTCCCCATTTATTTACAATTGTTTGTCTTTTGGCCGTTTTTCGTTTTTTCACATGACATTGTCAGTATGTTTTTGGATTATAAGTTTCTATTTCCCGTTGCGCGATATATTTCGCCTCCAATATTGTGAAGCAGCGCGAATATGTGAACATTAAATGTATCTCGTCATACGGAGAATCTATTTTAATGATAGATCTTTTATCGTTTCTGTTTAATAAGTTTATAAACATATGTCCTTTAACATTGTGTTTTTAATCATATCCAGAAATATGTTATAAATACTTAGGACCTTGTATAATCACTGAAAAAACAATAATAGGTAATCAATCCTTTTTCCAGGCAGGATAATATTCTCTATAGCGCATTTGAATAGCCAAACAAATTATAATGAGGCAGTCGTTGTCTTTACAATTCTGCTGAAATAGCCTTGACGTTGCGTAATCCTTTCAGCGATGTCATGATTTTTCTCTCTTTTCCAGTCAACAACACCCTTTCAACGGCTGATATATGAAAGAGGAGTTCGGTAACCCCATGAAAATTATATATCAAAAGAAAGGAAAATAATTCCTTAAAAACATTTGATTTTTATAGAAAAATCGTAGGATTGGTTTAAACTGCAGAATAAATAAAGCTTGAAATTTCTTATTTTTGGTTCAAATTTGACGTTATGTCTATGTACTTTATGTTGTTTCATTACCATTTTCAAATGCCTGGAACTCGGAAATTAGATCGGTGACCAACTTAAATTTTTCGATTTTTCATTATCTTTTAATAAGTTCTACGTGCATACAATTTCTTTTAAAAATCGCAGGACAAGCCATTTACGTACCTGTTACCTTAAGAGCCTCTAGTTTAATTTCCCTATTTTTAACTGTCACTACACCTAAAACAAATAAATCTTGACATTGATAAGATACATGATCCTTCATTTTCTTAAAAATGTAAATGATATGCAGAAATTGTCTTCTCACAATTTTTTTACTTTCTTTCTTACAGGAATCATGAAAACAAGAGACTGTTACTAAAGATGAAGTTAGAATGTTTAAACAATGTTCCGAAATTAGTAGGTGTGGCCTGGGAAGAGGTAGGTACATTTTAGCTTGGTTTCAAGCAAATAAGTTTTGATTGTACTGTGGCAAATAGTTTTTCATAAAAAAATCTGAAATAAATGTCAGTGATATATCTAGTGATGGAAATTATCAAGATTTTCTGGATCAATGAAAGATACCAGAGGGACATTCAAACTCATAGATCAAAAATAAACATGATAAACCGACAACGCCATAGCTAAAAAAGAAAAAGACAGTGAAAAATTGTTACCCTATGAACTGGTGTTGCCTTCATTTGCATCAGATTATTTGTTTCTGTGCCTCACACAAAAATGTGCAGGTAGGGCCCTTCTTGACATGTCAGTAACACATAGCTGTTTACTACTGTTTTTACTAATTTTACTCCGTATTAACTTATAAAGCACTACTTTGAAATTGTTTATTTTCCATTTTTTCAGGGTTTCTTCTTTCTACAATTTTTTAACGTGAATGACCAAAGTGGAAAACAAGTAATAGTAAATCCACTGACAATGACATCATGTGTTGGCAGCCATTTTGAATGTGGAATCTGGTCAGGGTGTGTATACAGATTATCTATTTAAATATTCTATTGCAGAAGTTGATGTATAGTTAAATTAAAATAAACTTTTCACATTATAAATCTTTTATCCAACAAATATAAAAATATGCCTGGCCTTGTCTCCAATTTAACAATTCTATTATGAATTAATAAATCATTTGAAAATTGACTGTTTCTCCCTGATACATCTACTGAAATTTAGAAAGAAAATGGAAATTGGAGAAAATGTCATAAATCTTGAAAATAAACCTCATTTTTAGCTCACCTGGCACTTGGCGTCTGTCGTTGTCCATCATTGTCGTTAACTTTTTCATTTTGAACTTCTTCTATAGAGAACCACAAAATGGAATGGAACCAAATATGGCATGAATGTTTCTTATGGGGTGCTGAACAAGTGTAGTTACTTTGTAGCCGATCCACCACCCAAGATGGCCGCCAGCTGGGGACTTAGTTTAACATAGGACTCTATGGGAAATCAGGGCTTTCCATTGAAATTGAAGTAGAAGGCTCAATTAAAATTATAGGCGGCTGTAACATGCGTTCGGCGAAGCCGGATGCCCACCAAGCTGTAAGCTTGGTGCCTTACGGCAGGGGGTCTGGGGGCCGCTCAAGGCCCCCAGAAGCTCTGGCATAAATAGAGCAAAATCCTGCATTCTCGCAATCTCCTGGCACCTAATTTCATCTTTCAAATGACCATTTTTTTATGTATGAAATTAAAGAAAGAAAAAAAAAAAACTCAAAGAAATTTCATTTTTTTTTTATGTTAGTTTTTTTATTTTCATTACCTTATGCTTAAAATTCATTCACTTTTAACGGAGTTTTATTTAAATAATCATCCGGTTTGTTAGAAATCTTGATCGATTTATTTTGCATAACTACGTGCATTTGTAAACAAATGATCGACCCCCTTTTCTCTCTAAAGACTGTTACGCGTATTTAAATCATACAATTATTATACCCCACGCAACGAAGTTGCGAAGGGTATAATGTTTTTGACCCGTCCGTCCGTCCGTCTGTCAGTCCGTCCGTCTGTCAGTCCGTCCGTCCGTCAGTCCGTCAGTCCTGTTTCTTGTCATCGCAACTCCTCTCAAACCACACAACAGAATTTCACGAAACCTTTTCAGATAATAAGGACATACTATGTAGTTGTGCATATCGACGGGAAACTGCGATTCAATTTTTTTTCTAGGAGTCACGCCCCTTTGAACTTATTTACTTTAATGTACTACTGCAACAGTTTGTCATCGCAACTCCTCTCAAACCACACAACAGAATTTCACGAAACCTTTTCAGATAATAAGGACATACTATGTAGTTGTGCATATCGACGGGAAATTGCGATTCAATTTTTTTTCTAGGAGTTACGCCCCTTTGAACTTATTTACTTTAATGTACTACTGCAACAGTTTGTCATCGCAACTGCTCTCAAACCACACAACAGAATTTCACGAAACCTTTTCAGATAATAAGGACATACTATGTAGTTGTGCATATCGACGGGAAATTACGATTCAATTTTTTTTCTAGGAGTTACGCCCCTTTGAACTTATTTACTTTAATGTACTACTGCTACAGTTTGTCATCGCAACTCCTCTCAAACCACACAACAGAATTTCATGAAACTTTGTAGATAATAAGGACATACTATGTAGTTGTGCATATCAACAGGAAATTACGGTTCAATTTTTTTTCTAGGAGTTATGCCCCTTTGAACTTATTTGCTTCAAAGTACTTCTGCAACAGTTTGTCATCTCAACTCCTCTGAAAACACAACAGAATTTCATGAAATTTTGTAGATAATAAGGACATACTATGTATATTGACAGGAAATTATTATTCAATATTTTTTCTTATACAATTTTTTTTTCTTATACTTATTTAATTTCTCCAATGACAATGTGGGGACGTGGGGTATGTGAGCGTGCTCACTAAGGTTCTTTAATTTCTCAAGCATTGACAGAAAATTTATATATCCTCTGATTTTCTCTTTTTTGTTGTTGTAAACTGTTCAATAAGTCGGATACATAAATCATTTGGAAATGTTATTCATTTGAGGTCGAGTCGACAATATTCTACTTTCGTTTTTTGACCTTGATTCTCTGAACACCACGTGGGCTTTGAAAAATGAACTTCAAAAGATACTGTTTTCCAGATTCTGAACAATATGATCTACTACACTTTCTTTAATTTGACTAATATTATTCCATAACATAAGATTGTCATCCTATCTGATTGTCTTCACGTTTAATCAAGCCAAAAAAAAGCCAACGAGTTAATGACCATCGGAACATCTCTATTGTTATCATTCAATGACCACCGGAACGTCTCTCTTGTTAGCTTTGAAAAGAAACGATGCATTCTGACTTTAAATAGACAACCAATCAGGGACTTGAATTCATGTGAACTATATTAAGCCCAAGGTAAACACTGACTTTTCATCCTTGTTTATCGTAACCGCGACTTTGCGACAATACGTCTCTCGGCTGCCTGTAAACATTTGAAAAAGATTTTTTTTTCTTTTTGAATTTATATTTTTGTCAGTAAAGTAGCCGGCACTTGAAGCCACCGTAAGCGGCGGATTTCCGCCGGCTACCGTCTTCAATGGAAAGCCCTGGGAAATACATACAAATGTCTTCTTTTAGAGAATCACTGAATGGAAAGAAAGCAAACATAGCAATATTAAACCAAATTTGACCTCGAACATCATTATAAGTAACTGTTATTATTTTCTCCTTTTTAGCTCACCTGGCCCGAAGGGCCAAGTGAGCTTTTCCAATCACTTTGCGTCTGGCGTCCGTCGTCGTTAACTTTTACAAAAATCTTCTCCTCTAAAACTGCTGGGCCAAATTAAACCAAACTTGGCCACAATCATCATTGGGGTATCTAGTTTAAAAAATGTGTGGCGTGACCCCGCCAACCAACCAAGATGCCCGCCATGGCTAAAAATAGAACATAGGGGTAAAATGCAGTTTTTGGCTTATAACTCAAAAACCAAAGCATTTAGAGCAAATCTGACATGGGGTAAAATTGTTTATCAGGTCAAGATCTATCTGCCATAAATTTTCAGATGAATCAGACAACCCGTTGTTGGGTTGCTGCCCCTGAATATGTAATTTTAAGGAAATTTTTCTGTTTTTGTTTATTATCTTGAATATTATTATAGATCAAGATAAACTGTAAACAGCAATAATGTTCAGCAAAGTAAAATTTACAAATAAGTCAACATGACCGAAATGGTCAGTTGACCCCTTTAGGAGTTATTGCCCTTTATAGTCAATTTTTAACCATTTTTCGTAAATCTTAGTTATCTATTACAAAAATCTTCTCCTCTGAAACTACTTGGTCCGAGTACACAGTTATTTCGTAGTGCATTTCTTTTAGACAATAAATGAAAATTAAAAAAAACCCACCTGCGCTTTCTCAATAATATTTTTACAGTGTGTTGTACTACTTTTGGGACAAATTATATCAAAATTATAGAAAACTTCATCAGCTCTAACTCAAAATATGGACAATCTTATGTTAAGGGGGTCTTGAAATCTTTTGACAGCTTCCGAAGTGCTAATTTTTGACCTTTTTCAGCTGGACCTAATCACTACTTTACATTAATATTTATGACCCAACTTTTTTTACAGTGTCATTTCACCCCCCAACTTGCTATATGAGGCATAAAACATGGAGAAATAAATTTGGAAGGGGTATAACAAAAATTGGCAAGTAACACACTGTCCACACTAAGGACTATATTCGTGGACAACGAAAATCAAAGGACGATAACTGTGTACTCGGACCACTTGGCCAAATTAATCCAAACTTGGCCACAATCATCTTTGGGGTATCTAGTTTAAAAAATGTGTGGCATGACCTGGCCAACCAACCAAGATGGCCACCATGGCTAAAAATAAAACATAGGGGTAAAATGCAGTTTTTGGCTTATAACTCAAAAATCAAAGCATTTTGTGCAAATCTGACGGGGTAAAATTGTTTATCAGGTCAAGATCTATCTGCCCTGATATTTTCAGATGAATCAGACAACCCGTTGTTGGGTTGCTGCCCCTGAATATGTTATTTTAAGGAAATTTTGCTGTTTTTGGTTATTATCTTGAATATTATTATAGATAAAGATAAACTGTAAACAGCAATAATGTTCATCAAAGTAAGATTTACAAATAAGTCAACATGACCGAAATGGTCAGTTGACCCCTTAAGAAGTTATTGCTCTTTATAGTCAATTTTTAACCATTTTTCGTAAATCTTAGTTATCTATTACAAAAATCTTCTCCTTTGAAACTACATGGCCAAATTAATCCAAACTTGGCCACAATCATCATTGGGGTATTTAGTTTTAAAAATGTGTGGCGTGACCCAGCCAACCAACCAAGATGGCCGCCATGGCTAAAAATAGAACAATGGGGTGAAATGTAGATTTTGGCTTATAACTCTGAAACCAAAGCATTTAGAGCAAATCTGACATGGGGTAAAATTGTTCATCAAGTGAAAATCTGTTAGCCTTGAAACTTTCAAATGAATAGGACAACCGGTTATTGGGTTGCTGCCCCGAAATAAGTAATTTGAAGGAAATTTTGCAGATTTTGGTTATTATCTTGAATATTATTATAGAAAGAGATAAACTATAAACAGCAATAATGTTCAGCAAAGTAAGATCTACAAATAAGTCAACATGACCAAAATGGTCAGTTGACCACTTTAGGAGTTATTGCCCTTTATAGTCAATTTTTAACCATTTTTCGTAAATCTTAGTAATCTTTTAGAAAAATCTTCACCTCTGAAACTACTGGGCCAAATTTAACCAAAATTAGCCATAATCATCATTGGGGTATCTAGTTAAAAAAATGTGTCCGGTAACTCGGCCATCCAACCAAGATGGCCGCCATGGCTAAAAATAGAACATGGGTGTAAAATGCAGTTTTTGGCTTATAACTCAAAAACCAAAGCATTAAGAGCAAATCTGACAGGAAGGAAAATTGTTGATCAGGTCACGATCTGTCTGCCCTGGAATTTTCAGATGAATCGGATAATCGGTTGTAAGGTTGCTGCCCCTGAATTGGTAATTTTGAGGAAATTTTGCTGTTTTTTTGTAATTATCTTGAATATTATTATAGATAGAGATAAACTGTAAACAGCAATAATGTACAGCAAAGTAAGAACTAAAAATAAGTCAGTATGACCAAAATAGTCAATTGACCCCCTAAGGAGTTATTGCCCTTCATAGTCAATTTTTAACAATTTTCTTAAAATTTGAATATTTTCATTAACATTTTCCACAGAAAGTACTATTATATATAGAGATAATTGTAAGCAGCAAGAATGTTTAGTAAAGTAAGATCTACAAACACATCACCATCACCAAAACACAATTTTGTCATGAATCCATCTGTGTCCATTGTTTAATATTCACATAGACCAAGGTGAGCGACACAGGCTCTTTAGAGCCTCTAGTTTTATATTATTTCAAAAACCCAAGTAGAGTCAGGTGTGCAACACAGGCTCTTGAGAGCCTCTTGTTTTTCAAACTTGTTGAATTTGGTGAGGTATTTTAAATAGTTAAGCCTCATCTAAATGAAATTCCTGGATCCATACAGCTGTAAACAATATAAAAGTTCATCCTGTTACCGGGTTTACTGTCATTTTAATAGCATCCTGATAATTAATGGATTGATACACTGATACTGTGGATTCATTTATTTTCGTGGGTATTAATTTTCGTGGATTAAAGAAAACTTGCATATTCGTGGATATTTAATTTCGTGGTTTTGACGAAGTTTTCATACAAGCCTATAGGAAAGGACAAGGTACACTAAGGGCCGTATTTGGCCCCCTTTTTTGTCAATTTTTTTTCATCATGAAATAAACGAAATTATAATCGAAAATAATTTGCATATATCTGTTCTTTAGAAGCTCATGCGGATTTTAATTTTTGGTAAAGCAGAAATCTGATTTTGGGTTGCTTAAAGTTACCTAATTACACCAAAAGGTAGCAAAATGTTGATTTTTGGACTGAAATTCTTCGTTTTTAAAAGCCTCCGCCAACGTGAGCCACAGAAAAGATAGCATTCAAACAGAATTTTCAGATAATGAAGAGAAACTTTTGGCTCACGTTGGCGGAGGCCTTCAAATATGAATAAAACTATCTCCTAAAAAAACAACAACTTCGCCGTAATAGTAAAATCGGAGCGAAATCGGAGAAAGGGCTGAAAAACTCCGCATTCAGCTGTGATTACCAGACACCACCAACTACATCAAGAATATTTCCAAAGGTGAGGTTTTTAGTTTTGAGATTTGGCAATCATTCTTCAAATTGTATTTTTTTTCTTTTTATCAATCTAGATTTTGTTTATCCAATTTGGATCAACAAACAAATGGTGAAAACGTATCATCGGCATTTGGCACACACAATAAACAGTCATTTTCATGTCTATCTGAGACCGGTTGAGTCATGATATATATTAAAGCTACAAAGAGTTTGAATGATTAAATAATTTTTCGTTTCAAGTAATTTCTAAACATAAAGTTTTAGTCACTAAAAATGGTATGCAACAGATTTTTATTCTAAGTTTGAGCCTCTTTTAATTTTTTTTGCCCTTGGAATAATTTTTTCAATATGGGACGACATCAAAAGATCAATGAAGTATAGCAAACTTATGTCAAATAACTTGGGGAATGATAAAATGGCTGCTATTTTTGTTTCTTTGACTTCGATTTAACATGTATCCCTATTGGTCAATCATTTTTCCCAAATTAAGTTAAGGGAGTTGGGGAAGGGGGGGGGGAATCAGTGGAAAAACTATGTGAATTTTTATCCTACATTGAACTTTTGATTTCGTCCCTGAGAGAAGTTGAATAGAAGTAATTTGAAGAAATAATATCACAGCCGATTTCATTGAGTGTGTAACAGTGGCGGATCCAGGGGCTAGGGCGGGGGGTCTGGGGGTTTGAATCCCCTTTTTAGCTCACCTGGCCCGAAGGGCCAAGTGAGCTATTCCCATCACTTTGCGTCCGGCGTCCGTCGTCGTCGTCGTCCGTCGTCCGTCGTCGTCCGTCGTCGTTAACTTTTACAAAAATCTTCTCCTCTGAAACTACTGGGCCAAATCAAACCAAACTTGGCCACAATCATCATTGGGGTATCTAGTTTAAAAAATGTGTGGCGTGACCCGGTCAACCAACCAAGATGGCCGCCACGGCTAAAAATAGAACATAGGGGTAAAATGCAGTTTTTGGTTTATAACTCAAAAACCAAAGCATTTAGAGCAAATCTGACATGGGGTAAAAATGTTTATCAGGTCAAGATCTATCTGCCCTGAAATTTTCAGATGAATCGGTCAATCGGTTGTTGGGTTGCTGCCCCTGAATTGGTAATTTTGAGGAAATTTTGCTGTTTTTGGTTATTATCTTGAATATTATTATAGATAGAGGTAAACTGTAAACAGCAATAATGTTCAGCAAAGTAAGATCTACAAATAAGTCAACATGACCAAAATGGTCAGTTGACCCGTTTAGGAGTTATTGCCCTTTATAGTCAATTTTTAACCATTTTTCGTTAATTAAAGTAATCTTTTACAAAAATCTTCTCCTCTGAAACTACTGGGCCAAATTAATCCAAACTTGGCCACAATCATCTTTGGGGTATCTAGTTTAAAAAATGTGTGGCATGACCTGGTCAACCAACCAAGATGGCCGCCACGGCTAAAAATAGAACAAAGGGGTAAAATGCAGTTTTTGGCTTATAACTCAAAAACCAAAGCATTTTGAGGAAATCAAAGTTGCATTATATGTATGAAAACGCATTTAAAAGAGACAAACCGACGAGCAATATTTAATTCTGGATTACGGAACTATGTAGAGTCAATTTTAAAAAGACATGTGTACGAACATGACGCAATTTGCTTAAAATGTAGAACAAGAATTCAACGAGAAATTCAGGCTAACAAATTAGTTAACAATGTGACTGTTGCAGAAAAAAATAAAAGCAATGAAAAAAAACAAGCAAGCTCTGGAGGCGTCCTTAGTCCAAAAACCATACAACTTCCAATATGTTCTACCACAAAATCACACCGTATGTGTATTGTTTGTAAGAAGCAGAATTCAAATAGGCATAAACTTATTGTTGTTCCCAATGAAGCCAAGACACAAACATTTATAGACAAGGGCATCTTTATTTCCACGAACAGTAGGTGTTGTTCTGATCACCTTGTTGGTAAATACTTCAAGCAAGAGGCTCTGAAAGCATTAAAGCATACTTCTTCGTCGACATTCTTCAACCGTACGGATGTAAACAACTTGTTGGATAGAACCAGGTCAATGCTAAAAGATGTTGGAAAACTTAATTTCGATGTCCAGATAGCTATGTCAGATGACGATTTTGTTAATCTCACTGGACTCACCAAACAACAGTTTGACGTTGTCGCCACACATGTTACAGACTTAAGAAACTCTGAAGTACGCTCAATAAGAACATGTCTTGCTATTCTCCTTGTAAAATTATGCACTGGATTATCGAACACAATCTTGGGAACTCTTTTCAGCCTTAAGTCCTACAATATACGGCGAGCCGTACACTCAGCTCGAGAATCTCTAATTAAAAATTTTGTTCCATCATTTTTAGGATTCAACCATATGAGTCATTCCGTTTTTGCCCAGAGTCATACAACTCCAACTGCCAAAACATTGTTTACAGGAAACAATGAAGACACAGCTGTTCTGATCCTAGATGGGACATACATATACATACAGAAAAGTTCATACCACAAGTTCCAGAAGAAAACCTACAGTATGCACAAAAATCGACCTTTAGTCAAGCCCATGATTATAGTTGGATCTGATGGCTACATTTTGAGTGTCTTGGGGCCATATTATGCCAATGGCCACAACAACGATGCCTCAATTACCAAGCATTTATTTAAAACCAATGCTGAAGATATAAAGAAATGGATAAAGGACGATGACGTATTAGTAGTCGACAGAGGTTTCAGAGATGCTCAAACTTTCCTTGAGAGTTTGAACTTAAAAGTAGAGATGCCTTGTTTCATCAAAAAGGGACAAAAACAACACACTACCGAGGAGGCAAATTCTTCACGACTTATAACAAAAGTTCGGTGGGTAGTTGAAAGCGCCAATGGACGCATTAAACAGTGGCGCTTTCTCGACAAAGTCGTTTCAAACCACTTCGTTCCCTATATTGGAGATTTTGTCAGAATTGTTTCTGCATTTATTAATTGCTTCCGGGCTCCACTGATTAATGATTTTTGCAATGAAGAGATCGGCCAAACTATGCTGGATAAAGCACAGCTTGGTAACCAGGTACAGAAGTATGTCGAGGACAATAATTTAATTCGCAAAAAGGCTATTTATTCTGAAGTAAATGGCACGGAAAACGTTTTAGATTTTCCTAAACTTACTCTCCAACAAATCAGAGATATTACAATGGGAGTATATCAACTGAAGCAAGCCCCAAGATATACAGAAAGCCATCTATCTGATGACAATTACATGCTCCAGACTTGCCGTGACCGTCCTAATCTATTACGAGTAAAACTAACATCCAGACATTCGTCCTCAAGAGTGTACAGCCTATGGATTGAATTTAGTGGAGATGAAGTCACTGGTTGGTATTGCACCTGTAAAGTTGGCGCCCGGGTGGTTGGTTGTTGTGCGCATATTGCATCTACAATGTGGTACCTTGGTTATAGCAGGTGGGAACTAGAGACACCAAGCACGTGTAAATATGCAGATTCAATTTTGAATGCAAAAGATGTGCCACTTGAAACAGATTCCGATTCTGATAGTGACGGTTTCATTGAGGAGTGAATCTCTGACACTCATATTTATTGACAGACGTTAAGATGTAAATGCATAGAAAAAGTGAATTTATTTAACAGGGGTGGGGTTTTTTCATTGTTGTATTAACAAACGATTTTTTTTTCGGAGATCAGCATCCGATTAAAATTGTTCTTGTCTTGCGGAATTCTTTTAGATTTTAATGTTGGATACGTTTTTTTCTCGCTGATGGTACATACTCTACTGTTAATTATCTGCTCACTAATTAAGAATAAGAATGTGTTTGTACACATTTTTAGTCACATGTCAGATATATAAAAAAAGAAGATGTGTTATGATTGCCAATGAGGTTAGATCCACGTGAGTTTTAGTCATAGCTTAGGTATCAGTCTTTTTGCTCTTACTGAACATACTCTACATTAAACAATATTTAAATCTAAATAATGAACTACAATTATACTGAAATAGAAGATAGTTTGGTACACCTTGTCAGCAAATCTGGTTAAAGTTTTTCCTCCTTGGAGCTGATTGACGTGTGATAATCACGTGTGATGCTATGTGTCTTTAATAAACAAGACTTTGGTCACTTTGGAGATTAACCTGTTTATGTGGTATTACGTACATATATACAAAAAGAATTTGTTGATATATGATTATGCACTATGATAGGTTTATCTAATTACCTTCACTTTTAATACAGACATCCGACAGTTTTGATTCAGACCAATGGCGTACATTTTGTTGTCCATATAACACTATATCTTAAGATGCTTTTTACACGTTTCTGCGTAATATATACTTAACCTAGTAAGTTATACCTATTTGGCGGTTTATACTCTATATTCAGATTGTTGTCTCTTTGACATGCACATTCCCGATTTCAATTTCATCTATATGCAGTGGAACTTTTTACAAAGGATGATTTTCATTGGTTCCACGAACATTTACAGAACATTGTGTAATTTTGTCAAAGAAAACTGCCTGTTATTTCATTATTTATATAATTGTTTGATCATTGAATAAATCAATAGTTCTAGTATTGCATTCTGTTTTTTTTAACTTAACTGCTATTGTACAAGGACTTAACATAATACTTATGATATGATGATGAGAAGGCCTTGAGGGTCATAATAACTTTGATTTTTAAAATTTTTTTTTTTTAACTTTTTCGTAAGACTTTATTATTTGTTGGTTGTTTTTTTTTGGGGGGGGGGAGGGGGGGGGGTTGGATTTTTTTTCGTTTAGTAAACACCAAGCTTCTTCCATCCATAGTTGGATAGTGACAAATGTACAAAATATCAAAACCGTATAGATGACAAATTAACATGAGAAATGTACAATATCAGCGTAAATCATATAGAGAAAGGTCGTTGCTACGCAATGGATACGGTTGCTAGGTAGTTTCTAAGCATTAAAAAGCTAACAAAATGTAAGTTATTTACAACTATCATGTAACCACCTAACAATAGATACCTAGCTTTGGTCAACACATGAGGGGTTGCATAAACCTTGAAGAGAAATTAAAGGCTGTGGTTGGTTAGTATACAGTGCTGTTGCTAAGGGTCATTCTGTTGGCTAAGATATGATTAATACTCGTATTTAATAATTCAGATAAATGAGACATTATAGTTAGAGATTTCCATATATGTATTGTACAATGATACATTTTTATTCATATAAAAAAAGACACATTTTTAATGAATATGGTTAAAAAAAGCGCATAAATAGCAGATTTTAAATCTGTTGCTAGGCAACCAACAAATGATAATTACAAAAAAAAATTGTCATTTTTTTAAGCTTTTATATTTAGTCTATTAAAATTATAAAATTCAATTCATTTGAAGAGGGGGCCAAAAATGGCCCTTATTGTACCTTGTCCTTTGTCATTCGTTGAATATTTAATTTCGTGGTTCTCCTATACCCACGAAATCCACGAAAATTGGTATCCAACGAATAATAATGAATCCACAGTACTAAGAATATTATATTACATACATGTATACTTTTAAGTGCCAGTCTGCCTAAGAATCAGGCAGTGGTGAAAACATGACCAAAAAACCCCACCCAATTTGACATTGATTTCAGTTCATAATATGTAGTTATGCACAAAAATAACATTCATTTTCGTTTTCTGTTCTGGTAATAGAAGATACAATTTGGTTGAAATGCACTAGAAATTATCGAATAAGAGGAGATAACTCTGTAATTTGCTATCATTCTAACCAATTTTCTAACCGAGTTATTTGATATTACCAGACACACACAAACGAAAGACTAATAATTTTTAACTCAGGATGATGGTTAGTATTAAATAACATGATTAGCTCAGTGGGTTTTTTCTGATCATGTTTTGATTTTTACCTAAATTGCCTGCTTCTTACAAAGACTAGCACTTAGTAATGGTATATCAGTCAGAGTGTTTTGGAAAAATGCAATTTAAAGACCTATAATTGATTTTATTTTAGGTATAGAAGTCACCTCACATCAACTGATGTTATTATCACACTGGACAGAAACCAGAACTTGAATGTTTGGGACAGATATTCCACGGACCTCTTACATGAATCAAAACAATCACATGCCACATGTGTGGCACATCTTGATGGACATGTGGCTACTGGCAGTGAACATTGTGTCCATATACATTGATAGAAGATATATATATGACTATTTTCATTCAAAATAGATATTTTACTTACTACACCTTTATTAGTGATCATATTTATCATGGCCATAGTTTTTAAAGATTATAGATTAATACAAAGGGACCATTTTAAAGTAATTTGAAAGTTATTGATTTTTGCCAGAGATAAAAGTTGTAGAATGTCAGACAAAGGTATTACAATTTGTTGGCAATGCTATAATATACTATTTGTATAAATCTTAATACAAATGTATTCCATAAGGTAAAAGACAGTTTTTGCTTGACCTTGACCTCATTTCATGGATCAGTGAACAAGGTTAAGTTTTGATGGTCAAGTCCCTATCTCAGATACTATAAGCAATAGGTCTAGTATATTCGGTGTATGGAAGGACTGTAAGGTGTACATGTCCAACTGGCAGGTGTCATCTGACCTTGACCTCATTTTCATGGTTCAGTGGTTATAGTTAAGTTTTTGTGTTTTGGTCTGTTTTTCTCATACTTTATGCAATAGGTTTACTTTATTTGTTGTATGGAATGATTGTAAGGTGTACATGTCTAGCGGGCAGATGTCATCTGACCTTGACCTCATTTTCATGGTTCAGTGGTTATAGTTAAGTTTTTGTGTTTTGGTCTGTTTTTCTCATACTTTATGCAATAGGTTTACTATATTTGTTGTATGGAATGATTGTAAGGTGTACATGTCTAGCGGGCAGATGTCATCTGACCTTGACCTCATTTTCATGGTTCAGTGGTCAAAGTTAAGTTTTTGAGTTTTGGTCTTTTTATCTAATACTATGTCATAGGTCAACTATATTTGGTGTATGGAAATATTTTATGATCTATATGTCAGTCGTTTGGGTTTTATTTGACCTTGACCTGGTTTTCACGGTTCATTGCTCAGTGTTAAGTTTTTGTGTTTTGGTCTATTTTCTTAAACTATAAATAAAAGGTCAACTATATTTGTTGTATGGAAGCATTATTAGCTGTACATGTCTGCCTGGAATATGGTTCAACTGACCTTGACCTCATTTTCATGGTTCATGTTAAGTTTATGTGACAGTCATAATAAAGCTTTATATTTAGGAGTATCAACATAATATCAATGATTAGTAAAGAAGGCGAGACATTTCAGTGTGTGCACTCTTGTAATTCCAAATTAGAATTTTGATCCCAATTTAATGGTCCACTTAACATAGAAAATTATAGTGCGAGTTGGGCATCTGTGTACTATGGACACATTCTTGTTTAATATTTTTTTGGTCATGTGAAATACTTATAAGAGCATTATATATAATTTTCATGAGTAATAGGATAACTATATTTGGTATACAGGATTCTTGCAATATTTACTTGTTGGTCGTACAGGGCTCACCTGCTCTAAACCTCATTTCAAGAATCCTTCATAAAGGTTAAGCCATGAGCAATAAGTGAACTGTACATTGTGTTTGTTGTATGGAATGATTGTAATGTGTACATGTCTGGCTAGCAGGTTTCATCTGACCCAAATTTAGTGAATAAGGGGGAATAACTCTCATATGGAGTCTCTGGTTGCTTTCGGTCAAAATAAAATGTAACATCCTGCGGACTTAATGAGCATTTTGGGAAAATAAACTTGTTGCTTTCTTTTAAGTTTGCAAAGGGGGTCTCATAACAAGAAAAACAGTGTCTGGGGAGATAACTCTTACACAGAAAAGTGTTCGGTTAAACACGGTCAGTTAATAGCGTATAGACTGTATGATATTATACAGTATATAAATAAAATCAAAGCGCTGTAAGCGCTAAAGGCAGTTAACCAAAAACCAGGCAAAAGTAATTATGTGCAGTGGCGGATCCAGAAATTTTCATAAGTGGGTCCCACTGCCTGCCTAACAGGGACCTGCTCCAGTCATGCTTCAGTGATTCCCTATATAATCAACCAATTTTTTTCTCATAAATGGAAGGGGGCGGGCCCACTGAAAAACCCTCTAAATTCGCCTCTGATGTGGCATTAAACATTCATATATTGTACATTTATGTTTATCTAATGAATTAATTATTAAGGAAAATAATTTATATGTTATCAAGGTTTCAATAGCAATGAATATATACATGTATATTTTTTTATAGTGAGTCTGCAGTGGTACAAGTTCGCAATGATTGTAGTTGTTCTAGTTGGTAGTTAACGTTGGTTTTAGTTGACTGTCAGTTGTACGTGTTGACTTAGTACGAACATGTAATAGTATGAATGGACTTGTTTCCCTGTAAAGAAAACTGAGTATGTGTTCTATAGTACAATAGTTATGCGACACAAATCAGACAAATGTTCACTACTACAAGGATCAAAGGTGAGGTCTGACTGACCTGCCCATAGTAAATGTAAATGATTTGTTATATTGTCCCATACATGCATATACAAAATGTATATGGTTTAGGGGTAGGGATCTCGAGGGTTTTAAGTTCTCAAACAGGAAGGGGTAGGGTGACCTCAGAGACTTCCCCTTTATTTCATTTGATTTGTTATATTGTTCCATACATGAATATATATGGTTTAGGGGTGGGGATCTCGAGGGTTTTCAAGTCCTCAAACAGGAAGGGATAGGATGACCCCAGGGACTTCCCCTATATTTCATTTGATTTGTTATATTGTCCCATACATGAATATATATGGTTTAGGGTGGGGATCTCATCGGTTTCCAAGTTTTCAAACAGGAGGGGGTAGGGGGGCTCCCCCTATATTTCATTTAATTAGTTATATTGACCCATACATGAATATATATTGTTTAGGGATGGGGATCTCGACCGTTTCTTAAGTTCCCAAACAGGAGGGGGTGGGTCACCCCATGGACTCCCCTTATAATTCATTTGATTAGTTATATATATAGTCCCATACATGAATGTATATGGTTGAGAGGTGGGGATCTCATCCGTTTCAAAGTTATCAAACAGGAGGGGGTGGAGTGGCCCAAAGGACGCCACCTATATATCATATGATTTGCCTACATTCATGTAGTTATTTTTGAAAATAAAGTAAGAATCTTCCAGCTACTTTAATTGACCCTTCAAAATTGAGAAAAAAATACCCCTTCAAAATTGAGAAAATAAATACCCCTTCAAAATTGCAGTAATATGTTTACACTTTAAAAGCATCTTACATGCATTATCAACATTTATCACTGATAAAGAAAATTTATACTGTGACCAGGCAGAGGCGGATCCAGAACTTTTCCTAAGGGGTGCCCTCTACAGTCATGCTTCAGTGATTCCCTATATAATCAACCAAATTTTTCCCACGAAAGGCCCCCCCCCCCCTGGATCCGCCTATGCCAGGAACATATATATTGTTAGTTTTACCATAGATGTAATACCCATAGATAAAGCTCGCCAAAAGTTCCCCACTGTTCTCTATTGTTAGATACAAAGAACCATGACCAAATTGACTGTCTTTGATGTTATATGTGTGTTGTACCCAATCAAGTAACTCTAGCCATATCTCTTATCTGTTGATCTCATTGACCAGTACAGCATAATAGATTTTCTTAAATGTCTTCTCGAGTTATGTCCCTTCTGTTGTTAATATATGTCTATTTTTAGCGCACTGGACAGACAAACAGAATGGTAAAAAAATGGATGAAATCGATCAAAAATTGCGCATTTTATGAGGGAAATATTGAACTAAATTCAAAAATGTATTTTTTAGGCTTGTGTCTTCATATTTCATAAAAACTGTGTTCCTGTTAGTTCCTGAAAATGGGAATAGCACCTTTCTGTGCTTCTGAAATACACCTTTTCTTTGATATGCTTCATTAAGGTGTCGAACTGCGTCGAATTTGGGAAAAAAATAATAGGAAAGTACATTATTTTCCTTTTTTCATCAGGTTTTCTGGTTTTAAAAGAGAAATTGTCTTTTTAAAATCATTTTTATATTTTTCAGAATAAGTTGGTTAATATATCATAGATGAATTTTATATATTTTATGGCTAATTACAAAAATTATAATAATTTCATTCAAGTGGTTTATGAAATATGTATTTATAATTGCTGTAAAGAGTTTTAAGTTTAGTGAAATAACAAAACATACAATGCATGGAAACTAATTTTTGGAGCATACATATTATGTTTTCTAACAATTATATTTTCAATAAACTTGTTTATAAATAATAGTAAACATTGTTAATTATAAGATAGAGTTAAATTGATATAAAATTTAAACAGGATCAAAACAGAAGTTCTGCCTAAAAAAGAAAAATATTCATATTTATTAGTTTCTTTTCGAGAATAATTTGTTATATTGTTTTATCTAAACAAATATTATTTTTTATAATCAAGTCAATATAAAATATATATTTTGATTTTGTTTCTTTCTGATTTTTAGCATGTTTAATTGCTAAGTAGCTTTTAATTGTCAGTTTTCTATTGTCATGATTGTAAATCTGCATCTCCATGACCAACTGGTTCATGTCATTATCAGATACGTGTGAAAGCCATTACAACGCACATATAACCTTTGAAGTCGGGGTTGAGCTTCATCTATGGGTATTACATCTATGGTTTTACTGTTCCCAGCTGTCACATTGTATTGGATTTTGACATTAAAATTTGTCAAAAGTAATTTTGAGTTTCTGTTTAAAATATTTTCTGCTTTTTCTTTCTTTTGCATATGTCTTTTGGTTTTCAATTCTAGTGTTTATATTCATTTACCATGCATAGATGTATTTTGTCACCTGCCTGGATTCGCCCAAAACCCGGAATTACCCTTATCCGCTTCCGGAATCGGATCCGAAATTGTAATTGTCTTTTCACGGCAGCCATTGTCTTTGTGTTCCAATGTTGTTTTTGTCAGTCAGATACGATTTTACTCGTATTCAAACATTTTTTTGTCGGCGATTTTCTGTATATAGCTAGCGATTGAACAAAATTGACATCGCTGTCATGAATAATAATGATTAAAATAAGTTTTGAGATCGCTTATTTGGAGACTTTGGCGAAAAGGTTTGCAAAGCTATTTTTTATTTTCTTTCAAGTGGAACTGAGACTACTATAACTGTGTTATAGTTGTCTCAGAGTGGAAGGTCCGTCGGGCATGGCTAGTAACCAAGTCGAAAGTGGAAGGTCACGGACCTCGGACCACCGCTAATTTGAACCCCTGCCTCCAAATTGAAAAGATACGAATTTCGTCTTCTAATTTGAAATTGCCACCAACAGCATGAACAGTTGAACTTATTATATAATAGACTACTGACGTAGTTGTACTACGTATTGACGACAAACAATATTCCTACGACTTTTGCAATTTGGGAAATCTAAACTACTTGTCCTAAAAGATTTTCGGCGATTAAATATTTCGTACAATTGTTTTTTGACATCTTAGCCAAAAGCACAGGCGATAATAAACTACATAAGAATTCCTAATGAGCACTACTTCCTATGTGCAACTTCAAAAGTTTTGGGTGATTCGACGATCATTTAAGGTTTTTCTAGTCATATTTTTTGTAATCCAGAATTAAAAGTATTAAAAAAGTGTTCAGTTAGTTATATATAACATAGTAGCCAGCTAGATAATAACAATGGCAAGTATTTCAGCATTTATTGGGTAGACCACAAATCTAGGGTGCTCGCATAATGCAGATTAACTGCATAAAAACTAAGCTACATCTTTTGAAACAAAATTACAGCGCAAGAAAAAAATAAAATAAATAATCAGAACAAAACCATTAGGTGTATACCTTCCCTGGAAAAGTGGAAAGACCTAATAATCAACAAAAAATTTACACCCACAAATATACATGAATCGGCAGTATGGACTCTTTTAAAAAAAGACAAAATTCATAACAAATATTTTATTAGGACAAGACTAAATTCAACAAAAAAATATAAACAAGAACAATCAATAATGATTTTAAAACTTCTGTATATGAATGAACAAAAATGCTGCAGTTACTGTAAATTGAGAAATTTTTGTTTGCATTTATTATTGTGATTTTAGAACAATGAACATGAATGTGAGATTTATAAAATGATATTCATGAAAATGATTCATAGAAATAATGCTTCTTAATTTTGAAATGCAAATTTTATTCATAGTAATAATGCTTCTTAATTTTGAAATGCAAATTTTAGTTTGCAAAACTTATCCAATCAATGTTTTATTTTAAATAATAAAACCATTGCAATATTTTCTGAATTTACAGTATTTGGCCATATTAAAATCCAACTCTTTTATATATATGCTGTCTGAAATACTTTAAAAAGTACAATCTTTTTTAAGAGTACCCATTAACATGTGTATGTGTGTGACATGTGTAGTTACATTAATGGCATGTGTGTGACAACATAGTTTTAGACATGATAACAGTAAATTTTAAATCTTTGATAGTGTCAATTCAGGTAACATGAAAACTTTAACTGTATTTTGATATTCTAAAAGCATAAGGAATTTTTTCCATGTGTGAAAATTAAAAACAAGTTCCTTAAAATATCCAAATGTGTAAACTTCTCACATCAAATCCATTTATATTAAATTTATATAATCTACAAAGTGATATTTTTTGATAATATGAATTCACTTACACTGATTACCAACAAACATAAAAAGTTAACATTGGACTAATAACAACCCACCTTAATAATAACAAACACTAAACAGTCCACAATACACAAAATTAACCAAACAATCAGCGACTGGAATCCACCAAACACTGGGGATAGACTTGGTTGGTCCACAAGGAATAAAGAGATCATATGACATTTTATATCGGGGAAAAATCAATCATATTTTAGTACATAATTCGTACAATTTTGGTCGTAACATCATACAAGAAAAATATTGTTTACAAATGACATACAACAATGGAGAAAAAAATATGAAAAAATTTCAATCCAATATTTACAAATGATGAAATAATTGTAAAAAAGAAAAATATGCTTCATTTTCAACCTGGGTACAGGTAATTTATATAGAACAAACAGTAAAAAAATAAAGTAATTACTTTTTTAAAAGATGGATTAGAATTACAAATTTGTCAAGATGCTCTAACGGCGAACAATTGCATTACTTAAAAACAACCTAATTCTTAAAAAGACAACAACAACAAAACCCTTAATATGGAGTCATCAGGTGTGGTATGTGAATAAACAGTATAAATCTATAGGCATGAAATACAGTGTTTAAACTTTCAGTTATTGCAACAAAATACTTAAAAAACAGGGTGAAAACTACAAAACATATCTCATGGGGCATTAGCTACAACAAAAATATATTTTTTGTTTTTGTTTTAAACATTTGTAAAACCAGAACATTGAAAAATTATTTTACTATTTTCATAACAGTTAGTTTGGTACAATTTTGTCAAAATAACATATAACAAAATGTTGCTGATGTATATTTGGCTTGCAAGTCCATTATTAAACCTTATTTTAAGTCTTATTCATGCGTGTACTGTTAATATCAGGTTACATGGCAATATAAGTTCTAAAGAAAACATCAATACATTGCTATATTAAGTAAGAGTTGTCTCCCATAGAGAAAAAACTCCAAAAAAAACAATTTACTGTTTATTCAGAAATTTTTGAATGAATTTTTGTTGCTACATGTATTATGAGAATTTTTATTATAATTTCAGGAAATGAAAACAATGCGTAAAATTCAAATTTATTTGGCAAAAACATTTCATGTCCAATTTTCACTGATAAAAACACTGCGAAAACTTCTGAATTTATAATATAATAGATATCTAATTCATACATGATATGATTTCCAAATCCAAGTTTTGTCGAACTCAGGCAGGACTGAGAACCTGATTATTTATTTCATACACCTTTTAAAGTGCTGACACTTGGAACATTTGTATAAAAAAATAAGAAATTTTCCAATAACAGGTATATCTAGTTGTTATGACACCTTACAGGTAAGTTCTATGATCAATCTTCCAGAGCAATGTTTCTGAAGAGGTAGGACATGGATTCATTATTGTGTATTCTCCGTATTGCCTCTGACAACATGACACTAATGTCGACAGTCTTTATCTTGTGACACTGCATCTTCTGAATTTCATGTGGAACTGTATTTGTAACTACAACCTAAGAAGAAATTGTAATAAAATTTGAATGATACTGCAGTAAGTTAAGATTTCTTTGTTACGAAATGTATACTTTGTTATCATTGTCTCAATTTGTAGGGTTGTTTGATCGACTGCTGTAACTTGTTTATGGTAAGTTTTTAGGTTTTTTTTTCTTGAGTAATATTAATTTGGATTTTATTTTTCGCATTCATTTTGTATTGCAATATAATATGCTTATAATTTCTTTTTTCTTTTTATCTGGTTGAGGATCAAAGGATTTATTTGCCTTCAATTTTCAAGGAGCTGTTTTTCTGTGCTTTCTATATATATATTTTTTAATTCTTGAATATGGTTTGGTGCATACCTGATACTGATTTTTTTTACATTGATCCAGTTATGATTTGAACTTATTTCATTCTATTTGATTAATTAATTTTTCTAATGGAACAAAAATTTTCAATTATGAAATCAGGAAATAATCTGACCTTGTTTCCTAATAAGAGTTAAATATATCCCAACCTTCTACTTATGCTATTAAACAAATTTCAGCACAACTGAAATACTTATACACAACTTATTGTCCTGACACTAGATAAATGCTTGTTTTGGGCCCCTTTGGGCCCGTAATTCCTAAACCTTAGGGACCAGAACCCCCAAAATCAATCCCAAGCTTCCTTTTGTGGTTAAAATTTTATTGATTTCTATTAACTTATACTAAAGTTATTATCCGGAAACCATCTGTCTTTGGACAACGCTGACGACGACGTGATACCAATATTCTTTGCGGTCGTATAAAAATTATTTGAAGGGTGGTTTGGACCCCCAAAAAGTGCCTTCCATGCCCCTCTTATGCATTTTGTTCTGGAACCGCCCTAAGTGCTTTTAATCGTAACTGTGTAAGAAACAAAACCTATATCTAATTTATTACCTCATCAATACATGATTCCTCTATAAGTCTGGGAGCATCAGACGATAAGAGACCATGTGTGGCCATTACAAATACCTTATAGGCACCTCGCTCTTTCAATACTTCAGCTATTTTGACAAAGGACACTACATCATCAATCATATCGTCCTGGAAACAATAAATCATAACTTAGAATAATTTATTTTTTACTCTTTGAAGAAATAAGAATGATTTTGCCTTGAATTAAAATCATCTGAGAACCATTAAATTAAAAACATCTCAATTCAATTTAAAAGTATCATTGTATATCATGTCTTACCTAGATCCCAAAACTTTTGAAATGTTTTTTAAGAAGCAAAATAACTGATAAAAGTATTTTCTCCTATTTAATTCTAAAATTCTTAAAAAATATTCGCACAAACAATTTCTTTTCCTAATGACAAAAAAAACCAATGTATGGCTGAAGGTACAGATAATTTTAACTCAGGAAAATCAAATTTTAGAATCTAATTTTACATATTGAAACGAATGGACAATAAGTAATACTTACAACAATAATAGCTATCCTACCACTGACATCACCCACTACACTAATACTAATAACAATACTTACAACAATAATAGCTATCCTACCACTGACATCACCCACTACACTAATACTAATAACAATACTCACAACAATAATAGCTATCCTACCACTGACATCACCCACTACACTAATACTAATAACAGTACTTACAACAATGATAGCTATCCTACCACTGACATCACCCACTACACTTAATGGAGGTTTCTCTTTACACTGTAAAACTGAAAAGAAAAAGCAAACTTATCAATAACCACATCATAGATACCAGGATTAAGTTAAGCTATTGTTCCATATTTTCTTTTATGCCACTTTAAATTTCAGTTTGAATTTTGAAAATTTGTCAAAGAATGAGGACAAGCTGTGTTTTTGTGGATATTTTCCAAAGTCTGCATACAAGCTTTTAGAAATTTTTAAGTTTTGTTGCACATTGAAATTCCTGATTCACCACAACCAAAGAAATCAACAAAAATCTGTTCTTCCGTCTGTATCCCTATTTTAGATTGTTTAAAATGTCACTAATACTTTCTATGTCAGTAAGCAACAAACCTATAGCTAGTAGCTAAAACTAAAGTAAGAGTCCTAAACTGTACTGACATTGATGGTTTACACTTTTGGATTTTTATTTGCCCTTTCCTTTTCTCTGGCTGAACTGAGACAAAATTGAATTAACATTTGAAGAGGATCTAACATAATTTGTAAGGCATTACGGTGGATTCATTTATTTTCGTGGGTACCAATTTTTGTGGATTAATGAAAAATTGCCTATTGTGGATATTTGATTTTGTGGTTTTGGAAAATTGTGCATACTTTTCTGTAGAAAACTTGTATTTCGTTGAACATCTAAATTCATTGTTCCCCTGTAGGCACGAAATCCACGAAAATTGGTATCCAACGAATATTAATGAATCCACAGTATAAGCAGTAAGGACATTAGTACATGTATAGGTTTTTAGTGGATATAAATGAGGAAGTGCTTATGTCTATTGATTTCTAAAATAAAATTTTACTCCAAAATGTTTAGCCCAAATGTTTTGTCTTTGGAGATATTAGCTTAATAATATACCTACATTATTTTTCCACATGAACACACAAAGTGAGGTGTAAATAAACTACTACTGCTACATATTAATTGAAAATACAAATGTTCATATAGAGAGTGGATAGACATTAAGGTTAATAACTGATAAATCGGTACCAGCTATTAAATGTTTCACTGCCAGTTAAATTTGCAAAAATTCTCTATGTTTACAAAGAAAATATAGATAATTATTAGTTTAGAATATTTAAGTAAAAAAACACTTTATATACTATAATATAGAGCACACCAGAAAAAAAGCTCCTTTTACTGTGCTTATGTAAGAGACACTTTCACACATCAGAATGGTTGAACAATTTTGAACCCCCCCCCCCCCCACTTTATCCTGGGTTGGGAACCCCCCTTTTCAAAATGGCTGGATCCGCCCCTGCATAAAACATAAACAACCAATCAGACACAAAACTATGAAAAGGTCATAAATTACTGATGGAGAAGACGGAACTAAGTTGAAAGTGTGTCTAATTCATTTGTTTTGAACAACAATATATGTTTAAATTACTGATAAGAGTAATCAAACTGAATCTACTTGATATCACTGAAAAACTTATCTCTTGAATGAGCTGAAATGTGTTAACAGTTGCTTAGTTTGAATGAATGAATTCATAACACAACCTAAAACTGAGTGAAATATGAAAGTTAAATTCTCTTGAACAAGCAGTTATTAGCAGCATATAATGTACTTTATATAAATAGCAGATGTACAAAACAAAACTTCACTCTAATTACTCATTTTTAAATCAATCCTATATAATAATTTTAATCAACAATTTAAAAGCATTGGAATTATGCAGTGTCAGTTAGGCCAAGAAAAACATATGCTGTGTTTGTATTTACCCAGATGGAATAGGTAGAGAACTGTGGATTCATTTTTATTCCTTACATAACAATTTTTGTGGATACAGGTGAACCACTAACAGTGGCAGATCCATTGGGGGGTTTCGGGAGTTGGAATCCCCCTTTTTTTTGGACGATCAATGCATTTGAATGGAGCATTTAGTTGGAACCCCCCTTTACTCTGGGTTGGGAACCCTCTTTTTTAAATTGCTGGATCCTCCCTGACTAAACTAAATGTTTATCAAATGACAATGGGCCTGTATGTAGACTTTGGCAAACCATGAGATTAAATATCCATAAACATGTAAGTTTTCCTCAATCCACGAAAATTTGTACCTTAGCAAGTGCTTTTTTATTGATTGTGTAAAATATACAGTTACTGACTCACTTTATTTTCAAAATCTAAATTGAACATATCTACTGGTAACCAACTTATTTTCGTCTTTAGCCCTTCCATGCCGACGGGGCAGTGATCTATTTGTCTCAATTTTCTAGTTTTCTTTAAGTATTTATGTAATTGAAGATCCAAGATTTAAATATTCACGCTATTTTTCTACTTGCCATGCTTGCTAAAGTCATAGACAAATCTCTCTTCTGATAATAAGTAGGCAAACAGTATTTGGTGTGGCCTTAATCATCTACAAAATTAACTTGACGGAGAAAATAATGAGAATATTACTTTGGTTCTAGGTGGCTAATTGTATCATGTGACAGTGTGTAGCAGCAGACATTTAACTGTAAATTTGCATGTTATTACACAATACAATATATACAGTAAACAGTCACTACAAACATCTAAAAACATTACCGCTGTTAAACTCTTCAAATGAGCGTAATACTTACACCGAATGCCTGAAACGAATTTGTCATCGGTTAATTTACTAGAGCAGCTAAAACTATTACTAACTTAATAGGTGCAACATCCTCATTATTCAAAAATATATTTTGAAGTAAACAGCTGTCATCTCGATATAAATAAATGTCATTTTTTTATTAATTGACACGAGGTTTTAAGTAACAGACATTCTCTCTTTCTAAACTTTTTGTGCTATTTTCACATTTCTTGAACAGTGTGAGAATTTTTTTTCTCCTCACTAGAGAACTATCTGTTCTTGGCAAATGATTGGAAGAAGTTTAATCATGAGGTCAAATTTTCTTGATTTCTTCTAAATTTTCTATAAACAAATACGAAAGGGTTTGGCATTTTGGAATATTATTACAATAGCCAGTATATTACGCCTCCGGGTGCGGGAATTTCTCCCTGAATTGAAGACCTGTTGGTGACCTTCTGCTGTTGTCTGTTCTACATGTTCTATATCAAGTTGTTGACTCTTTGACACATTCCCCGTTTCCATTCTCAATTTTGTTATTTCGCTGATATCTGATTAGGTGGAGTCTACTGTACTAAAATATATTGACGACCTATCCATACAAACCTGGAAGACTTTCTAGTCCAAATCCCATTCCTACATTGGATCCAGCAGCAGCCTCTGGTAGAGGGGGAGAGTTTCTGCCGTCTTCTCCATCATCTAGTTCCATGATCTTATCTTCTCCGTGTATTACAGCTATACCAAGACGTAACCTCTCTGCATACGATGTAGCTCGTTTTACTGAGTTGGGATTTCTAGCCACTATAATGGCATTTCTGTAATCTGGAATCTGTAGCAATAAATTATTCCAGTGAGATATGTTTCTAGTAATAATATCTTAATGTTTGATATTTAATATTGATGCACCTTTAAACAGTTCTACAGGTGAATCAAAATACTGTAAATCCAGAAACTATTGAGTGCATTTATTATTGCGATATTGCCATTTAAGACTAAAACGTGATTATAAATTTTGCGATATTCAGAAAATCCTGTTCCATTCATATAAAATTTTTCAAGATGCGAGTTTAAATTATTGCGATTATAACTCTTACGTTTTTTTCGCAATTATAAAAATATCACAATAATTTCGAAATTTACAGTAGTGAAATAATACTTCAGGACCTGTATATAGATTTGAAAGCCAAGGATGTACAATGATGTATTAGTACTTAAATATGTGAAGAACTATATATATATTTCAAATTCTGTGATGTTTAATTGCATACCAAATATGATTGACCTACCACTAGTGGTGGCCCATAAACTGATTTAATCATAAACTTATACATTGTTGATGTTGACGCTTTCACCAGAAACAGCACACCTTAGTCTGATTTCTTTGATATTGAAAATGGCGGATTGCATTTCTGCTAATTTTTCAAAGTTCCAATACTACGTTTCCACAAATTTAAAGTATACGTTTCCAGAAATTGTGTTTATTACTTTTACGGAAATTTACCTGGTAGTAAATTATAAATATTTGAATAATATTTTTATACAAAAAAGGTTCTGAACTTATATCTACAATATATTAGATATAAAAAGAAATGAAAGTTTCACCTTAGTGAAAGATGATGATGTCGGAATCATTATATTTTTATGTTTCACCAACTTGAAATGTCTATAAACATGTAATGAAATAACTGATATTTTCATAGATGGCAGAGTAAATAATTCCATACATGGGTGAAAATTATAACTACATTCCTCTTGTGTTTGCATTACTTCCACTTTTTATACGACCGCAGAGGTTGAACCCTGAACGGTTGGGGCAAATATGGACACAACATTCAAGCTGGATTCAGCTCTAAATTTGGATTGTGATTAAATAGTTGACACAGCATAGGTTTCTGACACAGAATAAATGTGGTCTAATGAACTTAAAATATTTTTTTTGCCTTTGAGCAATTCACTATGCTGTTGAATATTAATCCTCTCAAAAAATGTTTGAAGAAATTTTCTTTTTATTTATGAAATCTGAAATTAGAAAAATTTACCCCCCCCTTTTTTTTCACAACCCCCTTTCCCTTTTTCCAAAACTGATCTCAATTCAAATTCCTAATGGAGTTTGCAACAATAACTACTCATTTAAATACATCATAAAATATTAAAATCTAAAATAAAGTGCTTGTTATCACTGAATGGTAAAGATTGTTTTAATTTATCAGTTGGTAGTAAAAGTGAATATACATTGTATATTGTATAAAACAATGATTTAAGTTGATTCAACTACTATTCTGGACAAAGAAAGATAACTCCAATTGAAAATTTCTTGCTATTGCACAATATTATGCAATTAGATATTTCTTGCTATTTCGCAATACTGTGCAATTGAAAATATTTGCTATTGCACAATACTGTGCAATTGAAGATTTCTTGCTATTGCGCAATACTGTGCAATTGAAAATTTCTTGCTATTGCACAGTACTGTGCAATTAAGATTTCTTGCTATTGCTGAATACTGTGCAATTGAAAATTTCTTGCTATTGCACAATACTTAACATAATAATTTTGGATCCTGATTTGGACCAACTTGAAAACTGGGCCCATAATCAAAAATCTAAGTAATTGTTTAGATTCAGCATATCAAAAAAGCCCAAGAATTCAATTTTTGTTAAAATCAAACTTAGTTTAATTTTGGACCCTTTGGACTTTAATGTAGATCAATTTGAAAATGGGATCAAAAATAAAAATCTACATACACAGTTAGATTTGGCATATCAAAGAACCCCAATTATTCAATTTTTGATGAAATCAAACAAAGTTTAATTTTGGACCCTTTGGACCTTAATGTAGACCAATTTGAAAACGGGACCAAAAATTAAGAATCTACATACACAGTTAGATTCGGCATATCAAAGAACCCCAATAATTCAATTTTTGATGAAATCAAACAAAGTTCAATTTTGGACCCTTTGGGCCCCTTGTTCCTAAACTGTTAGGACCTCAACTCCCAAAATCAAACCCAACCTTCCTTTTTTGGTCATAAACCTTGTGTTTAAATTTCATAGATTTCTATTTACTTATACTAAAGTTATGGTGCGAAAACCAAGAATAATGCTTATTTGGGCCCCTTTTTAGCCCCTAATTCCTTAACTGTTGGGACCTCAACTCCCAAAATCAATCCCAACCTTCCTTTTGTGGTCATAAACCTTGTGTTTAAATTTCATTGATTTCTATTTACTAAAACTAAAGTTTTTGTGCGAAAACCAAGAATAATGCTTATTTTGGCCCTTTTTTGGCCCCTAATTCCTAAACTGTTGGAACCAAAACTCCCAAAATCAATCCCAGCCTTTGTTTTGTGGTCATAAACCTTGTGTCAAAATTTCATAGAGTTCTATTTACTTAAACTAAAGTTATAGTGCAAAAACAAAGAAAATGCTTATTTGGGCCCTTTTTGGCCCCTAATTCCTAAAATGTTGGGACCAAAACTCCCAAAATCAATCCCAACCTTCCTTTTGTGGTCATAAACCTTGTGTAAAAATTTCATAGATTTCTATTCACTTTTACTAAATTTAGAGTGCGAAAACTAAAAGTATTCGGACGACGACGCAGACGACAACGCCAACGTGATACCAATATACGACCAAAAAATTTTCAAAATTTTTAAAAATGGGTTAAGATAATAATTGCATTGATTAGAAATGGCATTTCAAATATAAATTTAGATAGTGTTCTTTATACAGTATCTTCTTAAATGAAAACAATAAATCTCACATTTTTGTCCATAGAATAATACTCCAATTTGTACATGAAAGCATAATTTTGGAATTTATAGTAATATGTATCCTTAACATATTTTTTCTTTAATAAACAAGACAGAGCGTGTACAATTGGTGTTCAATATAAATGTAATTACTCATAATCAATCAATTCCTGTAAATCAAATATCTGATTTAAAAACTGAGGGAGTTGATGACAATATATTTTTCTTCCTCCTTTCCAGATTTATGTTATAACCCATGTAGGTACAATCTGCAACATGACTGAAATTATTCATCTGGTAATTTTCTTCAAAGTTGAAATTTTTACTAATTATTTCACTAATTATTATTTCTTTACTTACAGATTGTTCTATATAATCTATCAGAAATGGTGATGCCCTGAGATTCTCTATAGAAATGTCAAAAAAAGCCTGTATTTCTTTCTGATGTAAATCCATTGTTATAATATGTGTCAAACCTGAAAAAACAGCAACATTATAATGACAGAACTGAAACAGATGAAAGTATTCCCTGTGAAAGAGGATGAAAAACTAGCTTTTTATGATTCTTTTTGGTAGTAAAATATACATTTTTGCAGAAAAAAATATAATGTGTTATGATCTGAAATTTGGATAAAAGAACAAATTGGTGAGTTTGATATACGAGTGGATATTGTTAGGTACGAGATGACATGGATATTGTTAAGTACGAGACAAGTGGATATTATTAGGTACGAGATGACATGGATTCAACCAACAAAACAGACTCCAAACATTGATAGTGATGATTAATTCAGTCTGCACCAAAAACTTTTTCAACTACTAGTCTGAAGACCAATATTCTGACATTTTTCTTATTTTGCCAAACAAAGTTTTGCAAAAACTTACTAGTCTGAAAGAAATTTTACTAGTCTGGGGCATCGGACTAGTGGCTAACCGTGCAGACTGTTAATTAAAGGTATACACATCTTATTTTGGAATGGGAAAATACCTAATTGTGACTCTGTTAGAGCTGTAATGCTGCAAATTAAGCACAATTTAAAATTGTACCAATAAGTCAAAAATTCTCTAACAAACTGACCAATATATATATATGACATAAATAAATATGAAAAACTAAAATGAAAAAGTTTTATTAAAAGCCTACCTGATTTTCCTAGCAAAGTAGCCATTAGTTTACACACTATAGACCCTCGTTTCCTCATTTTACACTGTTTAGAGTATGGCATGTATGGTACAACTCCAATTATATTCCTTGAACAACTTGTTTTACAGGCATAGGCCATAATCATCAATTCCATCAAATCATTGTTAACATCTCTGGAAAAAGTTGCATGAAATAAATTAAAAAGAAACCCTTTATGTTATTTTTAATTGGAAAGTATCAAAATATTTATTCTTTTTACATTCTACATTTTACTCTGTTCTAGATACCATTATCTTGCAAAACTTTAAGAAAAATTTACCATTTTTACAATGCTATAAAATCAACTGGCATCCTTCACACAAGACATGAATCTGTGTTTCTTAGCTTGCTGTTTGGTGTGAGCTAAAGTTCAGTGTTAAAGGCTGTACTTAGACCTATAATTGTGAACTTTTTATATATTGTGACATGGATGCAGATTTGTTTCAATGCCACCAATACCACATCTTCTTATTTATCTTTATCATGTTTATATATCCGATTGTACTTATCTGTACTATTATATAACAAATCTGAGACAACCCACTTTTACTTGCATATAGATATATTAATCTTAGACAACCAACTTTTGACCTGCACATATGTATATGTCTATCAGAGACAACCGATTTTTTACCTGCATCTGAAACAACTTACTTTGTACCCGTCTGTACAATATAAACATCTTTTCCTCTCACAGACTCTTCAATCTCTACATTGGTCTCTGAAAGGAAAATATTAATATATAATTAAATTTAGTCTATCTGGTACTTTTTATTCATGAACCCTTTGAACCTCTAAGTATTCTCTCTTTTTCACAGATAGTAATATAAGGAATCTTGAATGAGATTATCGGCATTGACGGTAAACACCACCTACAACTTAAGCATTGTTAAGAGAAGCTAAATTTCAGAAAGATCTTTAAATAATTTAAAGTCAGTTTTAAACAATGAGAACTGAAACCTGTATAGTTAAAGAGTTCTCTGTTAATTGCAAACACCTATAAAAATTTTCATATACATTTAAGACTAGATAAGAAATTCTAAAGCAACACTTATTAAGAATAAGATGAGGGGTCTGTAGAAGTCTGTAAAAGTATTTGGCTTAATTTTGATCTATGACAAAGGTGTTATATCTTCATTTTATAGGGAGATGGTATGGACTTTTAAACTTGATTAAATAAAATGTCTGGACTTTTAACAACTTGCTTTACCAAACATTCATAAAAATGGGTATGGGTAGGCATTTAAATTTAGGGTGGGTAGTGAGACACGAACCACAACTGCATTATTTCATTGGCTTTATACTGCAATATTTGAAATGTAAGGAAAATCTCATTTTTCGAAATCTTGTGAAATTTTTGCTTTTCTGTCAATATATGTCTGCGTACATGTTCAGAATATTGATACAACATTTTTAGATTATCACTCATATCATCTCATTAGCTTTTCAAAAATTTCCTTCATGTTTTATAACTTATATTAAAACAACTATTTGTTTTTTTTAAACTTTAGGTCCTTTCAATAACAACTATGTAATCTATAAGAATTTAAATATATGGCTTTAAATGATATTTATCAGTATAACTGCTGTCTCTCTTACCTCTGTTTGTCTTGTGAAAAACTGTGATCTCAGATAGCTTGATACCTAAACGTCTGAAACAAAATAATAGTGTAAGAAAGCTTTATCAGCAGATTATATAAATGTGCTTCTTTGATAGAGTATTGGTTGTGAATAAAAAGGCTTGATGTTATACATCAATTATAAACAGCACAGTACATTCATAATTTCTGAAGGAAAACAACTGACCATGAGATATTGTTACATTGGAGGTTTACAGAATGCAAAAGGAGATGGTTCACCAAGGGTCAGTATTGGTCTTAAAGTTCCATGAAACTTACTTCCACAATTTAACTTTAAAGGCAAATATGTACAAATATCGGAACAGACATCAGATTTATCTTCAAAAGTGGTCGGCGTTGTCTTTAAATTTGTGAAAAAAATATAATAAGAACCTAAGAGTGTTATATATCAGTATGTATGGTCAGATTATGTTTCTGTATGTGAGAGAGAGTTGTTCCCCTTTTATCAGTATTTTGTATTTATGTTTGTGACGTCATCTTTGTCTGATTAAAATGTAGAAAATGAAAGCTGTGTCTTTTTATGTGTCCGTATGTTATCGTCTCCATCCATGCTACCAGAGCTATTCCCCTAGTCTGTAATATGGTGGAGTGACCTAAACGATCGTGAATAATGATTTATACATATTTTGGATTATTTTTTTCATTGGATTTTGAATATTTTTACATATAAAGTTGACCAACTATTCCTGATGGATCTGCCATGCCGCCATGATGCTGAACACTTTTGGTTGTTTTTAAAGATTTCTACATGAACTTTTATTATGATACCAACATTTAAATTTATTTTTTGGAAAGAAGAACAGACCATGTCTCGTCTTGTATACGTACTGTCTTTGTGATTTGTGATGAATGTCAACTTCCTGTACATATCCCGTTTTAAACCTGAAGCACGTGAGATTTATCTCAATGTATTATGATCATGCATTTTATTTCTGTAACATTCGTTTGGATCCTGTTTATACATTTATTATATGCTGTTTTCATTTGACATTATTCAATTCAAGGCCGTAACTAGGCATATTATTTTAGTGAGGCAAAATAATTGAGCCGAACGAAGCGAGGCGAAATTTTTTTTTTGGAGGGTATGAAATGAATGGTGCAAAATCCTGCATTCTTGGCATTTCCAGAGAGTTTGACAATGTTTTAAATTTGGACACTTTTTATATAAATTTTTCATATTTAAAGACTTTTACTAACACCAAATTTTTAACAACTTTATTTAAATTTATATGTTAGATAATGATCCAAATATCAATTTGAGTCTGTTGTCAGAACATAGAACAAACATCGATTCAGTAGAGTTTGCCAATTTTTCTTCTAAGGCCGGTTTCGTAAAATCGTTTCAGTATATTTGGTCTGCTGACATACTTATCGCGATAAACATGGAGCATGCCGAGACCACACACTCTCTCGCCACTTATGCATGCTCTTTTCCAAGTTTTCAGTCGCTTCAGGGCAGTCTGTTTCTAGCGGTAGCACACTATCATCAACACAATAATCGTTGTCCTCTTCCGATTCCTTCTCCATCAGCAATTTGGTAGCAGCATCGGTAGTAACAGTTTTGTTTGCAAAAGGGAATTAAGCTTTCCTGTAAGCACCATCATACAGTCGAAGTTACAAAATATTAAACTCGCTTTTATGCTACCAAAGGGTTAACAAATTAGGGATAGAATAAGATAAGATACATGAATATGATTCTATCTAGAGTAATAAAATAAAATTGAGAATGGAAATAGGGAATGTGCCAAAGAGACAACAACCCGACCATAGAAAAAAAAAACAGCAGAAAGTCACCAGCAGGTCTTCAATGTAGCGAGAAATTAAGTATGATATGGGTACAGGGGAATTGGCCGGGAGTTTACGACGTTTACATGTAGTTCCGTAATTTCAAATTATTTCTTGAAATAGTCGATGGTATTTTAGTTCCAGAATCTATATAAATTTTGGGGTTAGGGGTTGGGGGTTTATACGATTCCGAAACCGCGAATATAAAAACACGAAATTCCTAAGTCCCGAATAAGTAAAGACAAAATCCCGTTTTAAAGATTTTACTGTTCTTCAATAAATTTTAAATTGGAATATGGAATGTTCTTTCAATTTTTAAGGTTAAAGAAACATGGATAATCAAAGAGCTGATAGCTCTGAAGTGGAAGAAGGTGAATAATCGGTAACTTGAATTACCATAAAAGCAGCCCCACTTACCCAGGCTGCTTTGTTCCATTATCTTTAAAATGTATTTTTTTTTCTTCAAACAAGAAAAGGTCATAAGTACATGGATTTCCCATCTGTACAATCATTTTCTATGTTCAGTTGACTATGAAAATTAGGTAAAATCTTTAATTTGGCAGTAATTAAGAAGATCATATCAAGAGGAACACATGTGTACTAAGTTTCAAGTTGATTGGATTTCAACTTCATCAAAAACTACCTCGACCATAAACTTTATAACCAGAAGCAGGACGGACGGACAGACTAGAAAACATAATGCCCATAAATGGAGCATTAAAATAGCAAGACTTGTTACATACCTGCCAACTTTTGAAAGTTCCCATATGGGTTTTTACTGCACAACAACAATTTTAAAGGTTACAATTTTTAGCGACGTATTTTGCAAGATCTGGATTGTCTAGAAAAAGTGTCATATTTGTATGATGAACTTACATGCCTTTTCCTTAAGTCTGGTTGCATGATTCTAGTTATATATTAAATTGGTAGAAAAAATATACGTGAAGCTAGCAGACAAGGGTTTATTTTCCAAATTAAGAATATTAGATGCTTGTTGAAATTTCCAATTTTGAATTATGCAGATGGACCTTTAACAGGTTGGGAACAACACTCCAAATGAGGGTAACCTAACTGGAAGATCATCACAACCCACTGTAAAAAATGAGCACAAAAAAAGTCATTTATATTCATATTATTTGATGAAACTTTTCCCCAAGAACTATGCATCAATTAAGTACTGAATGGTCAAAACATCATGTTTTTTTATTGACATACATTTTGTCATAAATGTAACCAAATGATGTAGAAATTGTGTTTTTTCTTCAAATTTCCATCAAATTGTAATGTTTATAGTTCCCTTATTGCCTCTCTATAAAATAATAAGAAGAATCTGTTTCTTGTTTTGTTTTGTTTTGTTTTTGACAAATGATTGTTCACTGCTTGCAAATGAATCATTATATTTATATATCTTATCTGTATATATTTTTGTTCATGTCTCCATCTCCTTATCATTTGTAAATGTATAGACAAATAAGAAAGAAATAAGCTCCACATGTATATTTGCAACATCTTAAATTAATTAAAAAAATAGCATACACTAACACTAGTACTGCATGGATTTTAAGCATTATGAAAGTCATATTTGTAGAAAGCTTATTAAAAAAGACTTAAAACAGTGTAAAATGTCTTGCTATTTCTTAGCTTACACAATAAAATCTAATATGTACTGACATTTACAAATTTAAATTTCAAGATTTTACTAGGAATCAATCTAACTACTAGACCTTTTATTAGTCTAGCTGCACATATTGTATGTTCTCTTCTAATCAGTTGTCAACAAATTTATGATATAAACTTCAATTTAATCCTTGAAAGGAGGTCTAGATTGCTAAAATAATTTATAAATTTTAATTTTTTTATTTGTCCAAAATCATTTAAATTCATTTAATCAACATCCTTTTATGATTATTTGATTAAAATATTAATCATTTATAGTCTTTTTACAATTTACATTTTTAAAAGCAAAATAACTGAAAACAGGATAAAACAAAGGGAAGTAACAAAAAAGTATTTCAATATTCCCAATATACATCGTTTTGATAACACAACGGCAGTTAGCCGGAGGTAAACATCGTTGATTACCAGTATGTTTGACACCCAAGCTGTCAAGTGAAGCCATATAATTATACATCTTCTTTGATGTTCAGGTAAAATTTAAAACAGGGACACCCGTACAGTAGTAAGAAATGATCAAATATGGCGTCTGAAAAATTTCATACACGGGAGTTTTTTCTCCTTAACGGAAGGTTCACATGTATGTTACGAAGGGCATCTAATTCACATGACAAAGGAAAACCATGAATAAAGACAACACTTTATATATCCTTTTATTTATATAAAAACAAAATCTTCTTGTATGCAGGATTGGAAATTCGTAACTTCAAGGGCGAAATTCTAAACAGGGCGAGTTGTCCCGATACCAAATTCACGCATGCGTAATACAAATATCTACAGTTAAACAAGTAAACAAATAACGTTCATGTGGACAAGGACGTATGTTAGTTATACGTCCTTGATGTGGATGAGATGAAAGCTAATAATTTACATAAATAAAAGGGTCATATTTACGATAGTGATTGTTTTACAATCATAATTTACAAATTAAATGATTCAGATGCCTAATCATGTGTAAAAATCGGTGTCAGGAATCTAAGTTGTTTTGAAATTGTAATACACGAAATGAATGCGGCATACGGAGACTCAATGCAAATGGTCGGCCCCTTAAGTCTTCAGAAGACTTGACGTCTTCTTCCACTAAAAACTAATCCATGTATGTTTCATATTATTTATATTTTATTTATCTGAGAAAGATTAAAGTTGGTGAAACAGAGAAACAGAGAAATGAATACACAGACAGGATTGTACCCTTGCGATGCCCAGTACTTGATTTGTCAGTCTATTTATTGTTTTTTGGATTAGTTCTAATGAAGTTATATTCAATACTCAGACTCTGTTCACAAAAAAAATAGTTTACTAGAATTATTCCTTCTTTACCTTCAGTATCGCTTTTCCTTTTTCTGCAAGAGCCTGTTTTTAACCAGAGATTCATGATGCCAGGCCCGTAGCCAGGAATTTCAAAAGGGGGGTTCGTTTGACTCAAAAACTCGACTTTAACAGTCACAATTCGAACAGAACATTGACTTTAACAGTGCTTATTTGTTTTCAAGGGGGGGTTCGTCCGAACCCCCCGAACCCCCCCTGGCTACGGGTATGATGATGCTTATCGTTACTAGGTTAATGTAATCGAGAAACATCACTTGTTGAGATGCTGAGTTATATCCAGGAAGAATCATTTAAAAGGAATGATGACAAGTTATAGAAATTAAGGTTGAGACAGAACAACAAATGACTATTATATTTATATATATATATATATATATATATATATATATATATATATATATATATATATATAAAAAAATCTGTGTCGAAATTTTAGTGAGGCAATTGCCTCACTTGCCTCATTGGTAGTTACGGCCTTGCAATTTGTATCGGTGATAACTGTATCGCCATGCATACTCAAGTTCCGATTTCATCACATGGAAGAGCCATTTTACATAACATTCGTTGACCCAGATTAACCCGTTGAACTACACGTGTGCCTGATGTGTATTGCGTAATGTTGACTGTATTGCTGTTGTGTTTCATTCCGCCGTAACCTATATTAACTGTTATATTTACCGTATTTTGGTGATTACTGTATCGCCATAGTTTTGAAGAGTTCCAAGAAGACATATTTTAAAGAAACCCTGATGATTTTTATTCTGTACGAGAACATTTTATTTTTAACTATGTTGATTTTATGAATCCAGATACTTTTCATGCTAATTTTGTTTACAATGAATTAAAGCTAATGTGAACGTGTTAATCATTTAGCGGTGTGATATTTATCATTCCTGACGCGATTGGAAGCAGTACCTCTGGCCAAGGGAAGCCAGTCGAAATGGTACGGAATTGCTGATAAAATGTCGTCTATTTTGGGGAAGAAAGTTAACAGAACATTCAGACCACACAACCTATACAGTATATACACAGCCTGACAACTTATTGTATTATTCTTTCCACGATGCAAGAGGACAAACACATGTTGGCAGAATAATTTTAACAAACATTTTCACAACAAAAACATTTTATTTTTTAATTTCTTTTTATAGTTTATTTACATACTTCCAATGAACTTTCACTTTCACTTTCAGTACGTTGCTATTAATAACGTTACTTACCATTGTAACATTGTGACGTTTAAATTTTAACAACCCGATTTTTTACTTCAACATGATTTTATGTATTGATTTTATCCTGATGACGGTGCCCTAGGCACCGAAACATGTCGATCAATAAATTTTCTGCAGCAGTCCCTAAAGTGTTGTTGTTATAAGACTCTCTACATTTTATGTTTTTATCATAACGACCCTGCATACCCTCGGGTATCCACTTTATGGACTCTACCGTACTACAGACTCACCAGGCGTTGGTTCACTTTCGTTTGTAATTGATTTATCATAAATAAAACCTTATTAAATTTAAGAGTTTAAGGTCTCTGATGATATTATCAAATGTGTATTCAGCTTTTTATAATGATATCAGCTTGTCTAGTAGGAAATGCCATTAATGTGTGTGTATCACTGTAATTGTTTGTGTGAAAGTAATGCGTGCATAAGGTCATCCGAGGGAGGAGTCCGAGATGCCAGACTTTCGGTTTTGCAGCGTTGATACGTTTGTTTTAAAATGGTTACTAGAGTGTCGAGAGATTAACTTTATTCATGTAAACTTTCAATTTTGGAAATTATTATATACTGTATTTTTTTTATAACACATAAACATATTGACCATTGTAAAAATTTAGTAAATTTTTGTTTTGGGGGCGGGATGTTATATATCAGTATGTATGGTCAGATTATGTTTCTGTATGTGAGAGAGAGTTGTTCCCCTTTTATCAGTATTTTGTATTTATGTTTGTGACGTCATCTTTGTCTGATTAAAATGTAGAAAATGAAAGCTGTGTCTTTTTATGTGTCCGTATGTTATCGTCTCCATCCATGCTACCAGAGCTATTCCCCTAGTCTGTAATAAGAGCCACAGTTCTGCAGCTACCTTTAGTCCTGTGGAAGGGCCTTCATAATATTCTATCTGTATCATGAGGGGGGATTGACACTTTTGGTATTTGGAATTTTTATTTAATATTTCGGGATGTCAGGACTTAAACTAATATAAATTCAGGACCTCAGGATTTCTTGTTTTAAGCCAGAGATTTCGGGGTCAGGACTCCTCCTACCCCCCTCTATTTATGTCTATAGCAGCAAATTGGTCAAATTGTCTTTGTCTGACTTGTATTAGCTCAGATTTGTTGTGTTTTCTATTTCAGTAATGCTTCTTGTAGTTTCAATGTCAGATTTAGTAATGAGTTAACAACCCAAAGAGTTGAACGACACAAACAAAAATATCTAGATGCCATTTTTGTGTGTTTGAGATTAAAAAAATGAATGACAACTAAATATATTAGAAGCAGCTTCTTTAAAATATCATACTTTGCTATTAATTGTACAAGCTCTGGGTGAGAATTCCCCGCTAGAAGCATCATTGGACATTTTATACCAGGTCCTGAAGATGCCATGTTTTCTTGGTTTGGTATTTATCTCCCCTTAGACTAAACTGGATTCCGCTGAATGACCTTGACAATTTAAAAGAGAATAACAGAAAAATATACTGTGATCATAAATCAAACAAATCACACATTTTATGTAGTTGATGGATGAGTTTTAATTTTCATAGATACATTCGGGAAATATTCTCTAAAATGTGTGTTTTGATCAATTCGTAAAGTGAAAGTAAGAACCGGAAGTAGAGCTGAAATAACCGCGGGATATTTTTCTTTATTATGTAAATAAACATAAACACGTGCAGTTTTTATTTTCGCTTTCTCTGCATGTTGACAGTTAGAAACCTCAAACTTTTACAGACCACAAGGAAAATCCTTTTTATTATGACTGACACACATGAATCAAAGTATTTCAGTCATTCACCTAGTGTCACTAGATCTCAACTTTTAAAGACTGGATCGAGCTTCCAAAAATGCAGCAAAGAGTCAAATGGTGCGATCAAAACGCTTAAACGAAAAGTTAAGAAAGAGAAAATAGAGATCAAATATGAGACTGATACCAGTTATGATAATGTAGGAGGAATCAAGAAAGAGAAATGGGAACCATCTACTTGGAGAGATCAGTTAAAAAATATACATGAAATGAGAAAAAACAGAGATGCACCAGTTGATTCAATGGGATGTGATGTTATTAGTGATGTTACAGCTAAACCAGAGGTTTGATAATTGTTTTGGTGCAGTTACATCACAAGCAATTCATTTGTCTTAACCACACTCAAGCCCATTTAAAAATAAAAATGTCATTCAATGATATTAATATTTGAATATTTTGCACTGGAGTTTTTGTTTCATTACCATGATTACATGTATATACAATAGATATATAATAATACATTTGAACATAAATCAAATGAACTTAAAACATGTAAAAATTAGGTATTGAATTCTCAAATAAATTAAATATAACCATGTGTTAACCGAAATTTAGTGCAGAAGAAACATTAAGGACCCAACAAGCCTTGAAGTACATATTGGTAATCAGTGGTACTACCTAAACAAGTGATATCATTATCAGTTATTTCTATGATTTAAAAACTGCAAAAATGACCTATATCATGTATATAATGTTAAGTGATATATATTTTTCATTGATCTTCATATATACATGATATACATGATATACAAATTCCACTGAATGACAATTTTTTCTTTAATTTTATTTCATAGATCAAGTATCGCTTGTTTGCCGTTTAATTTAAGGTGTATATATTTAATTGCTTGATGTTTGATTTAAGGTGTACAGATACCAAGTATTGTTGTCATTGATGTTGTCCAGTCAAACCAGGGACCAGGTTACATCAGCAGCTATGTCAAGGTTACGGGAACATGGATGTACTATTGACAACATTCTTAAAACAGATGATCAAAAGCTTGGTCAGCTGATTTATCCAGTTGGGTTTTGGAAGGTATTCTAGAATAATTATGTATCTCTTAATAATAAAACACAAAGAACCTATCAATTTCTGCAAGTATAAAGTAAAAAGTCTTGACTTAAGTTTGGTTTCAAAAGAGTATTAGCAGACTTTGGTAACATACTATGCCTTGCCCAGTTAGTGGTGGGTACACACACATTTTATCTTTATATTTTTCATCAATGACTTTAATGGCTAACTGAGAACTGAATTAAATCAGGTTCTCATGAACTGATGGTAATGATTTTGCTTTTTATGCATGAAATACAAATTGTATAATAAGTAGGGATGTCAAAAGATCTGGAATTTGATACTCGGATACTCGGTCATGATACTCGAGTACTCGAATGAATCTTAAACGTCTATTGAAAGGTTTAGATTTTAGATGGGATGTAGTATTTTTGTGATTACCTTTCATTGTTTGTTGTGTCATTTAAACAATGAATTACCGACCGCTGTTTCTTCAAATAACCTATTATAAAAGCAATTATTGTTTGTGTACGTGTTCATGAACCAAATTCCAAGTAAATCAAAATATTTCCATATACAGTCCGACAAAGTAGATAATATACGTATTATCTGTTCCTAAGGAGTTGGAATTTTTATAATACAACTTCTCCATTAATTTGTCAACAACAATAGTGGACTTCAAACTTCTTGTGCATTTTTGTGTTTCTGGGTCTTACTTTTTCTGTGCTTTGTTTTATTGCCCTATTTATGTCTGATTTTCTTTTTTTTTGCCATGGCGTTGTCTGTTTATTTTCGACTTTTGGGTTTGAATGTCGCTCTTGTACTTTCTCCTATCTTTAAATTGTAAAATAAAAGAATTATAGTTAAGTTTCAAATACAGACTAATTAAAATTAATTTAAATGTACATCTCATACCAATCACGTTTACATAGAAGTCTTGATTAACAAACAAAGGTAACTGTTTAGGCTTGTGATGAGTTAATTATTAATCAATGAAAGTGTTGATCCGTGTACAAACACCATTAAAACCTCTCTAATCAGTTGCGTAGGGTTCACCGCAGGTCACTTTGATTTTGTTCTTGTTTTGAAAAATGATCTGGTCAGCAATTTCAGACGAAAGACGGTTTGACTTTCAATTTTTTGTTACAAGTAGTGCACATGAAACATTACCTCGGAAAGGAAGAAAGTTGCTTGTACCACTATAACAAATAGTAGCCAGGATAAACATATTTATGTTGTTAATTGACTTTATTTAGTATTACAAAGGGGATATTTCAACGTAACTAAAGTAAGTGGGAATGTGAAGAGAAATATCTCAAGATGTATAACAGGCAAACAAGTATCCAAGTACTAAAACTATACTCGAGTACTCGGCCTTCCAAGCGAGTACCTGAGTACTCGAGTACTTGTTGCCATCCCTAATAATAAGACAACATAACAAGGAGACGGATTAATTTAAGCAATTGTTGATTGTTTTCGAATCCTAATTATGAAGTGTTTATAATTATACTTGTATTTTTCATAATAACAAATATTGTTTACCGTACACCAACATAACTGATATAACAATTATTCTTCTTGGTGAAGTATGACTATCAGTTAATCAGATATTTACTAAATATAACAGGTAAATGATTTAATCTACCTTTTTATTTAGAGAAAAGTGGAGTACATCAAAAAGACTAGTCAAACACTGTTAGACCAGTACAATGGTGATATCCCTAAAACAGTGGAAGACCTCTGTAAACTAACAGGAGTTGGACCAAAAATGGCCTATCTAGTGATGAAATGTGCCTGGAATGAAATACAAGGTATAGGAGTGGATACACATGTACATAGGATCTCTAACAGATTAGGATGGCATCAAAAACCTACAAAACAACCAGAAGATACAAGAAAAAGCTTGGAGGATTGGTTGCCAAGGTAATTGTTTAAGCCTACACAACGTCATCTATAGTCTTTTGGCTGAGGTCATCATGCTTATAGGTCCTCTTTCAACATTAACACCAGATGTATTCAAGCTTTATGCACACTTTAGAATTGAATCAAATTTGAAAATGACAATATTTTAGTAAATATATGAGTGTTTTATAAATTATATTGAAGTAATCACAAATCTGCATCAATGACATATTTACACCTGTATGCAAATTTGTCTGCCATAACTTGAAATTTGACATAATTTAACAAGAGTGCAAACGCTGAAATGTCTCGCCTTCTATACTAATCATTGATATTATGTTGATAGTCCTAAGTATAAAGCTAAGCTTTATTACAACTGTCACATAAACTTAACATTAACCAAGATAACTAAACAAAGACCAATGAACCTTGAAAATGAGGTCAAGGTCAGATGAACCATGCCAGACAGACATGTACAGCTAGCAATGCTTCTATACAACATATATAGTTGACCCATTACTTATAGTTTAAGAAAAATAGACCAAAACACAAAAACTGAACACTGTACAATGAACCGTGAAAATGAGGTCACGGTCAAATAAAACCTGTGCCACTGACATAAAGATCATAAAATATTTCCATACACCAAATATAGTTGACCTATGGCATATAGTATTAGATAAAAAGACCAAAACTCAAAAACTTAACTTTGACCACTGAACCATGAAAATGAGGTCAAGGTCACATGACATCTGCCCGCTAGACATGTACACTTAACAATCATTCCATACAACAAATATAGTAGACCTATTGCATATGGTATGAGAAAAACAGACCAAAACACAAAAATTTAACTATAACCACTGAACCATGAAAATGAGGTCAAGGTCAGATGACACCTGCCAGTTGGACATGTACACCTTACAGTCCTTCCATACACCGAATATACTAGCCCTATTGCTTATAGTATCTGAGATATGGACTTGACCACCAAAACTTAACCTTGTTCTCTGATCCATGAAATGAGGTCGAGGTCAAGTGAAAACTGTCTGACAGACATGAGGATCTTGCAAGGTACGCACATATTAAATATAGTTATCCTATTACTTATAATAAGAGAGAAATTCACATTACAAAAAATTTGAACTTTTTTTTCAAGTGGTCACTGAACCATGAAAATGAGGTCAAGGACATTGGACCTGTGACTGACAGAAACTTCGTAACATGAAGCATCTATATACAAAGTATGAAGCATCCAGGTCTTCCACCTTCTAAAATATAAAGCTTTTAAGAAGTGAGCTAACGCCGCCGCCGCCGGATCACTATCCCTATGTCGAGCTTTCTGCAACAAAAGTTGCATGCTCGACAAAAAAATGATGTCAGTAGTAGGTTATTTGGAGCAGATCTAAGGTCATTCTGTGAGAAAATTCAGCTACATACCAAAAGCGTAAATACATGTATTGCCACAGAGGACAAGTAGTATGTTGCAGGTTTTGAAAGTCATCATTGAAATAATGAATAGCCAATGTAAATGTTGTATTTTCTTATTAGATTGTGGTAAAGGCCAACCATGTAAACACATTTTGCATATCACACTACTTTTAATGTGATACTGTTGATTCATTAATAAATAAATTTGGTGTATTTACTGTTTTCTGATTGGTTAAAATTATTAGTTTTATTTTCAATGTTGTCAATTTTGATGGCGACACGCCCACTCTGACGTTGTGTATTCATATGCCAACATGTGTTTACGTTGTTATTGTTAATATAAATAATATAAAAAGTTCTTTAAGCCTTGTTTTTGATAGAAATTTATTTATAATGAATGGCAATAATTTATTTTGATTTTATTGAACCATAAAACTAATTTTTGACTCTTCACATTTTACATAATCCGCTTCGCGGATTATTCAATGTGAAGAGTCAAAAATTAGTTTTATGGTTCAATAAATTCAAAATAGATAATAGCCAATCATTAAATATTTTGGATAATAATTTTCGTGGATTTCGTGGGTACAGACAAACCACAAATATAAATGTTCAACGAATCACAAATTTTCTAAAAGAATGTATGTAAACTTTGCCAAAACCACAAAATTGATATCCTTGAATTTGTAAGATTTCTTCAATCCCCAAACATTAGTACCCACGAAAATAAATGAATCCACAGTACATGTACTAGACAAATGCTAGAAGTATCTCTTCATGAAGGAAATAGATGGCAGGCCACAATCATTAGAGAATGTAGTTTAACTTTTTGCATGCAACTCCAATATGAATTCTTTTATCATGTTTATGGAATTCCTACCAAGGATCCTGATTATATACAAAATTTATCATATACTCACCATTTTATGTATATTTTCTTAACTACCCCGGTAAATCCTTTGGAAACTGTCTTTACCCAAAGCCCTTTCAGACTGAACTTTTTTTGTATTTGACAGGTTTAACACATAACAACAAACATAACAAGAATATGATCATTGTAATAGGTATATTTTAGACAGTTATTCATTTTACACAGGTAGGCTCTTACTGTACATGATCATACACGAAATATTTCTAACTGGATGTTAAGCGAACATCAACCAAGCTGTACATGTACATGTATTATTATCATTGGGTTCTTTTCATTCATTTGTTTTCTTGAAAACTACCAAACTAAATACCTATAGACATGCCACAAATACTTTTTCTACTGATGCGTAGTATTTCTGTGATAAAAAATTAACTTACCAATGAATCTATTTATAGAGAATTATGGTCGGAGATAAATCACTTGTTAGTTGGATTTGGACAACAAACATGCCTTCCTGTGTATCCAAAGTGTTCTGTGTGCCTTAATAAACAGATTTGTCCGTATGGGAGAAGTTACAAATCTCCTAAGAAGTCACCTAAGAAACTGCCAAAGACAGAAATAAAAAATGAGGAACCTGTTTGAAATGTATATTTTATGTGTAAATAAATTTGAAAAATGTATAGACTTGTTAGAAAAGAAAGGATATTCATCCACGACACAAAATCAGTATATGCACAGCAAAAAAAAACAACACAAAAAGCAAAGGAACATTTCTTTTATAGCGGTTCTTTATCTCACAACCTTCAACATGGAGCAAAAAACTCTACTAACACTGCTAGCACCAGTTTGTCTTTATCTAGTTATTCTGTTTTTAGCTCACCTGGCCCAAAGGGCCAAGTGAGCTTTTCTCATCACTTGGCATCCGTCGTCGTCGTCCGTTGTCTTTAACTTTTACAAAAATCTTCTCCTCTGAAACTGCTGGGCCAAATTTAACCAAACATGGCCAAAATCATTATTAGGGTATCTACTTTAAAAATGTGTCCGGTGACCCGGCCAACCAACCGAGATGGCCGCCATGGCTAAAAATAGAACATAGGGGTAAAATGCAGTTTTTGGCTTATATCTCAAAAACCAAAGCATTTAGAGCAAATCTGACATGGGGTAAAATTGTTTATCAGGTCAAGATCTATCTGCCCTTAAATTTTCAGATGAATTGGACAACCCGTTGTTGGGTTGCTGCCCCTGAATTGGTAATTTTAAGGAAATTTTGCTGTTTTTGGTTATTATCTTGAATATTATTATAGATAGAGATAATCTGTAAACAGCAAAAATGTTCAGCAAAGTAAGATTTACAAATAAGTTAACAGGACCAAAATGGTCAGTTGACCCCTTTAGGAGTTATTGCCCTTTATAGTCAATTTTTAACCATTTTTCGTAAATCTTAGTTATCTTTTACAAAAATCTTCTCCTCTGAAACTACTGGGCCAAATTAATCCAAACTTGGCCACAATCATCATTTGGGTATCTAATTTAAAAAATGTGTCAGGTGACCCGGCCAACCAACCAAGATGGCTGCCATGGCTAAACATAGAACATAGGGGTAAAATGCAGTTTTTGGCTTATAACTCAAAAAACCAAAGCATTTAGAGCAAATCTGACAGGGTGAGAAATTGTTTTTTAGGTCAAGATCTATCTGCTCTAAAATTTTCAGATGAATTGGACATCTCGTTGTTAGGTTGCTGCCCTCTAAATTGATAATTTTTAAAGAAATTTTGCCATTTTTGGTTATTATCTTGAATACTATTATAGATAGAGATAAACTGTAAAAAGCAATAGTGTTCAGCAAAGTAAGATCTACAAATACGTCAACATGACCAAAATGGTCAGTTGACCCCTTAAGGGAATTATTGCCTTTATAGTCAATTTTTAACAATTTTCATTAATTGGGTTAATTTTTGTAAATTTTTACAAAATCATTTCCTCAGTTACTAATGGGCGAAGTTCATTATAGATACAGATAATTGTAAGTAGCAAGAGCGTTCAGTAAAGTAAGAACTTCAAACACATCACCATCACCAAAGCATAATTTTGTCATGAATCCATCTGTGTCCTTTGTTTAATATGCACATAGACCAAGGTGAGCGACACAGGCTCTTAAGAGCCTCTAGTTATGCAAACCAAAATAATAAATATAATAACTAGTCTAATCAGAAATTAAGATGAAATTTTCAAAAGCAAGAAATTTCTTCATTCTGTGAATAATAAAATATATTGAAAAGGGTAGATAACTCATGATTTACTGACTAAAGTAAAGAGTGATTTTGGTGGGTTTTTTTTCACATACTTGATTCGCATAAGATTTTTTCAATGAAAAAAAAATTATCAGGTTTAAAGTATTAATGCATTGTGAAAACAAATATTTCATCTATGAAATTCATTCAGATATTCTCATGAATATCTTTTTCATATTGGATACAATTTTTTTTAAGTCTGATGTTGACATTTTGTAGTCAAAGTGTTCCAACTGAGGTACCACAAAGGCGTCAAAAGGCGTCATTATGGAGAAAAGGGGGTGGCGTCAAAAGGTGTCATTATGGAGGAAAGGGTTAAAAAAAACTTTAGTATTAAGCACTAAAAATTGATCATGATTTCTTACAATCAACAATGCAATGTATAATGAAAATGAAATATGTTAAAAACTGTTATTTATTCTTAAATTATACAGCAATGTTCATTTACAATCATTTACAATCAAAGTACAGAATAATAACACAAACAAAACGTGTCATACATGTATCAAAAGCTATGAAACAGAAATATTACTAAACATGACCAGGCTTTTCTAGAATTCCACTAAAATGTGCTACATGTATATTATATATGTTCATAAAAAAAAAATTTTTTTGAATTATAACATCACTTGTTACTCTCAAATTACTGTAAAAGCACTACTTGTCCAGCACATCTAGTGGAGCAATATAACATTTCCTTTACATCAACATTACATTAAGTTATAACTTTGATCTTTCGTCAAATCTTGATGTGTTTGTTAAGTATTATTATACTTTGGATATGAATAATATTACCACACTACAAATATAAACTTAACTCGTATAAATATTTTTTCAAAATTTATAATTCTTTCAAATACAATACAATGTAACAGTAAATATACATCTAGTGGGCAAAAATAAATTAATAAATACACATTAGTGAGAAGAAAAGAATTTACAACGGACTTTTCAAATTAACATAAATAAATGTGCAAACATTTCATATTCTGAATATCAGAATGTACAAATAATTATCGATCGTTAAGTTGAAGTTCAACTTTCAAGATATCGGTTAAATACTATGTAGGGACTTTAAAAACACTGTCATGTTTCCTTCATTTCATATGCCGGATGTATTACACCTTGTCCTAAGAAATAAGAACATTGAAAATTAGATTTTTCGGATGCATAACACCTTGACAAATATACAAGTTAATAGCGATATTTTTTTTTCTAAAAACTGTTGATTAACCTATTTTCGTGGGTTCAATTTTTTGGTGGACTATACTCAAATTGGTTTTCTTTTGTGATATTGGACTTCATGGTTTTGCCAAAATCTGTAATTCTTTTGCACATATAAAATTCACAGTACACCTGTATATATGAATTACACAAAAAATTGGAACCCCACAAATAATAATGAGTTCAAGAAACATCTGTCTATGTAAAAAAATGTTTTGAATTGGTACATTTTATATTGATTAGATTGTCTGGCATCACAGCAGCAGCTAGCTAGTCCTAAGAAATAAGAACATTGAAAATTAGATTTTTGTTCAATGATTTTAATATTGAATAAATCTTTGAAATATAAGGTTGTACTAGAAGGTATTCTTTTAAACAATGTTTCTGGTCTCCTTTCATTGATGTCTTGAGGCAAAATAGCATGTTAGGTACCAGTGTAAACCAGTTAAACATGCATAATTGGAATAACTCTTGAACTTGATAAAAATGTGTATACTGTAAAAATGACCAATGCAGCTATCTGATAATTTGAATACTTAAATCCTAGAAATATGGCAGTTTTATTTTCCATTCTTTGGCAGGAACAGTGTGTCCATAAAAATGGAACTACATGAAGCTTAACACATTTAAAGTATTTTGCATAACAAACTTGAAATAAAAACAGCATTAATTGGGATTTGAGAATCCTATAATGGCAAAAAACATCATTGAAGTTTTAAAAATAGACGCAACTGACAGGACTGGATAATATCATATAAATCATATTTGAAGATATCATGTCCTATATATAACACACGTTATACTCAGTCTATGATAATGTTTTACACTGTTGTAATAGTAAATGACAGCACTTGACTTGTATATCTGTATCACAACCTTGTACATGAAATCTATGCTGAAACCCCCTGAGAGAACCAAATAAAAGTGATGGCAGTTACACTCTTCTGGTAAGAGTTATAATCACTCTTTATTTAATTGTTTAACACCTGCACTGGCTAAACTAAAACACTAGCAATAAAACTGTGGTCAGTTTTCTGTACTATCAAGGCCTTCAGCAGCAAATTTTAAAGCATCTCTGATTCTGGAATGACTGGAAAAAAAAGGATAGATTAATTTAGATTTTCAACAATTAACAAAAGTTATTTGCAACGAGGGTTTTATTGAGCATATTTTTTTCATATTGCAAGCATGAGGGGTCTGTATATGTGGAATTTTTTTTTAGGTAGGACTAAATTTCTGTCCCTATCCAATTCACCTTCATTTTCTTTTAATTTGGCAATCCAAGTTCTATCCCTTCATCTCTGTCAGCCCCTTTTAAAGAACCTATTTTTTGTTCATTCATTCCCAAAATAAACTTGCATGAAATATTTTCCACTGGATATTACACTCCTAACAATCAATCAATCAAATGATTTTAATCCCAACTACAGTAAGATTCCTCATTTGACTGCATTACTTTTTACAATGAAGTCATCTTAAGAAACAATTAACTTTTTATATGTCATTCTAAATGGGGAATTCAGCCTTTTAGTCCTGTCAATCTAAGATTTAATCTCAAACTAATTGCAACAGAAAATGTTTTAGTTCTAATCTATAGCATTATGCCCTTTATATACACAAAAAAAAGTCCAATAAAATCAAACTTGAGAAAAACTCAAAATCAGCATTTTTAATTTCCTATAGAAATTAACATTGGAAGGGCCGACAACTCTTGCAAAAAATGAGTCTTTTTTTTTTAGTCAGTTTTAGATTGTTTTTCTTGAAATTTATGTAAAGTATAATACTTTGATGGGAATGTAAGTTTGTATTTGACTAAATTATATAATCTTCTGCTCATGAAATGTACAAAACCGAAGTGTTATGGGTAGTTTTATTTTTTTCATGCATTTTTCATTAAAGAAATTGCAAATTTGAAGCTTTGTGACCATTTAGAAAAAATAATGTCAATTTGGTATTGTTTATATCTGTATAATATACAGATATAAACAATACCAAATTTTGACATTATTTTTGTGGTTTAAAGTTTCTTTAGATAAGTAAGTTGCTGAAAAAATATAATATACTATATTATATTTTTTCAGCAACTTACTTATCTAAAGAAACTTTAAACCACAAAAAAAAGAATACATGCTTAATTATTTTGATTAAATTTGAGATTCTTTACCTTGACATGTTGAAAAATTCTATAAATGGTCAACTAATGAATTACGAAATCTAGATTATAGCTTGATAAAAGATATGAAAACACCTTTAGAGTTGTTTGTTATACTCTAAAGACCGCTAAAAAATCAAGAATGAATACATTTCTATGAATTGAAGCGGTAAAGTAATAATTTTGTATCAATTTTATTGATATTTCTGCCTTTTTTGCAGGGTTGGCAAAGTATTACCCACCTGGGAATTCCCGGGTTTTCCCGGGCGGGGCAATACTCCCAGAAATGGGTAATAGTGGGCATTACTGGGCAATATGATTTTTTAAGCTCATTTTAACACAAAAAGGAAAGACTTGTTATAGTTTCATAGTATAACAGCTAAATATATACTTTTTATACAGATAACCATTGACAGTCATTTCTAGAAAATTCAATTTCATTCTCTTCTCTAATAATTTTATATGTAGACAGAATACAAGATTTGCACATTTAAAGATACCTTTTAATTACCAAGTATTGTTTCAATAATCCAAACTTTGAAAAATGCATTTTATTGCAGTGTTTAAGTGAATTGTTAATTTTAATTGTTATACATTCATATTGCTAAATAAGCACCCTACAGGGTCATGCCATTAACACAAATAAAATTGAAAGGACTGATTATTGTTACATAAACAAATCTGTGTTCTAATCTGAATAATTACTTATTATAATTAGTGACAGTACATATACATTATTTAAATATGATGTTTCTTCAATACATGTAATTGTTAATTCTTAATAGGAGCTATATTCTCTGAAAAAAAATGATTTATTTGCTTTCTATTTAGAGTTTGCCAATCTAGACAAATGCTAAACAAACAAAATAGGGTATAAATATCTTATTAAATGTATTGCATTTGTGTTTATCACTGAATCCACTTTAAAATTCAGACACATATTTTATATTACCCAGTATTACCCACTAAAACCCAGTAAAACCCCGGTTTTCCCAGTATTTCCCACTGGGCTGGGCAATACTCATAAAACCCGGGTTTTTGCCAACCCTGCTTTTTTGCAAGAGTTATCTCCCTTTTCAATGCAAATCTCCATAGGAATTTTAAATGGTGATTTATTTAGTCTTCCTCAAGTTAGATTTTATGGGACTTTTTTCTGTGTATATATGGGGTATAATGCTAAAGATTAAAACTTAAAAATCTTCTGTTGCAATTACTTTCGGGTTAGGGTCAAATTTATGCTAGATTGACCGGACTATTTCATTAAAACCCATGAGCACCTTGGATGTTTTTAATTTTATTTTTACATTTGTCATAACAGAACCAAATATTGTAAAAATTGTTTTAACAACAAAGTGTTCATAGGTCACAATGCCTTTGACTATCACATTTCTTTATATTTAATCAGCTCCTACTTTGCGTATGTTGGGGCCCTTTATAGCTTTCTATTCAGTGTGAGCCAGCCTCAGCCAAGGCTCTGTGTTATTTAAGACTGTACTTTTGACCTATAATAGTTTACTTTTGTGATTTGAATGGAGAGTTGTCTCATTGGCACTTATATCACACCTCTTATATCTATATAAATATATTAAACATTTTCAAAGGTCAGTAAACCTTCAAATCAGGGTCATTGAAGAGTTGTATTCAAAATGCAATTATAAATATGTACTACGTTTGATGTTAATGCAACCCCAAAATTTATTACAACAAAATTAACCTGATATTGACCAGACACATAACTATCAGAAAACATAGTGCCCACTACTATGGCTGACTGGACTAAATATAATACCTTGATGTTTTAGTAAAGTGAATAGACTGTGATACATTGTTTTTTGGTGATCTGCTAGAATCTGAAGGTTGTGATGGTAATTTGTCTAATGTGGACTTCAGCTGTTCCATTCTGAAATAAAACAATTGATTTATTATTGATGGATGACAATTGTAATCAGTGTCTTTTAGCATATTTCTGTTAGTTATTGTCAGTTTAGAATTTTCAATGACAATTTCTTTATTTTTCCTTAATTAAATAAGGTGATTACAAAAAGTTAATGGTACAGTGATTTCTGCTTTTTATTTCTGTGAGCAAAATCATCTGTTCATTCTTAATTTTTTATTTCAATATTAAAATAAAAGGTATTTGTGTTTATCTAAGATTCACTGACACATCATACTTGCATACAAGTGGAAAATTGTCATTGCTATATGAATGTTTCTCCATATCGTAGTCAAACTGTTAAAATAGTGTGTAAAATTGACAATGCAAGTTGTAATGCAGGGTTCTCACTAGGAATTTTTCATGGTGAGTCCTGGGACTCATCACTTTTAGAAATGGTGAGTCCCAAAAGATTTTGATGAGTCCAGGATGCAATGTATTTTTTTTGTGTCATAATATAATGAAATGTGACGAAATACAACTTAAACCATGTGTGTCGGGTTGGTAGATTTTATTAAATCAAGAAAAAATATGACCTCTAAATAGTTATTGTTCAAAATTTATACATGTAACAGACTTCTTTCTGGGTCTATATCATATCCTTGATGTGGGGCCACATTGAAAAAAATGTTGGTTTGCCAAAGCCAGCGTTCCATTAACAAGATCAGGGCAATAGGTAGGGTTTTAGTTTTTTTTTTTTATATGAATGGACTATTTAATAATAAACCCAGTTAAAGAATTTGTCTTGTCATTTTTAGTTACATAAATTTATTAAAATTACAAAAAAATCAAAAATAAAAAAAAATACAAATTAACCCCTTCCCCTCTACCCCCGTTTCCCAATTAAATTAGTGTAGATTGAATTTATACACCAAGTGTAACTACTTTCATGGCACTACCATATCAGCTGTTTATTTTAAATGTCTATAAATATCCAGACAGAGTTGTCTGTTACTTAGGTGTTTCCCCAAGTATTTTTCCCGCCTAAAATGATCATGTGACATATTTGTAAACAAAACAAACCATGTGCTCAAGCAATTCATTTATTTTCTGGATTATTCTGCTTTTTATAATTTAGTTTGGATTTATATTCACTTCATTTAAGGTACAGTCAAGCATTTGTATTTAAAAAATAGTTTGGAAAGAATTTTTACTTTTCAATTTAAGAAATGTCTCATGATCGCCGTTCATTGGCTTGTTCAACCATGCAGACAATGTTTATTTAAATTATGTAAATTATAAATATATCGGCTGTCAAAAATATTGATCTACGCATCACATCGATGTTTTGACGTCGACTTCCGGTTTAGTTTCTTGTCAAAACAACATTAATCTTCTAAAAACGATGTTTCTGGGACTCAGGGGATACAATCAGGACGCGTCCCAGGGACTCACGGGTTTAAAAAATGATGCGTCCAGCTCGATTTCCATGCGTCCAGGACGCGTATACGCGTCTTAACGAGAACCCTGGTAATGTGTAAAAGGGAAAGGTTTCATACTAAAAATTTCACATAGAAATAGTTGCAACATAACAATTAATACAAAATAACTTTTTTTTACATATTACATTAAAAAGGACAAGATCCAGAAAGTGTTTGTGTCTATAGGCCTAGTGATTCAATGTCATTATTGGCAACTTTTGGCTACAACACATTTTGGTTCCTAGGTGGTAGACAAAGGTTTCATCAAGCTTTCCAGTCTGAAAATGCACACAAGCATTGTTTTTTGACAATACACCAATAATGTGCTGACTTTGAGGCTTAGAGGGGGGTGGGGGTCCTATCCTGGATCCCGCTTACTGTTTTGTCAAATTCTTATATCCTGCTAACACTTTGTACGTAAGTATTTCTCATATTTTTGTAATTTCCCGTGATCCGCTAGATCTCATTTCCCGTTTTCACGGCACATTAATTTGACTTTCACGAGTCACGCTTAAAAATATTGTCAATCCCGCGTCACGCTTAGACCCAAATGAGACCCACCTTAGAATGTACTCTATTAAAGAGATAACTTAGTAGTAAGGCTTTTGGAAGTACGATTTAAGAACTAAATTATGGCTACTGTCGATTCATCTATTTTCGTTTGGTACCAATTTTGGTTGATTGCTGAAAACTTGAATTTGCGTGGATATTTGATTTTGTGGTTCGGCCAAAGTCTGGATACAATTTTATAGAAATTTGTTTACCATTGAATATTTAAATTTGTGGTTCACATGTACCCTCAAAACTCACGAATAATAATGAATTCACAGTATTTTATATTTTATGAAAAAGTTGGCCTAAAGTGAACCTTGATGTATATTGAAAAAAGTGCTGATGGATATTTGTGTCCCTTTTACCTTTCCATAAAATCATTTTCTATAGATTTCATATCACTGTCCATTTGTTTCATCTGTGTTTCAACCTGTCTTACTGTTATTACTGTAAAAGAAACATTTCAAGTTTTAAAAAAAAAAAAAAAACACCCATAAAGACAATGAATTTTACAATACTTCTTATAGCTATTGGAAATCTATGCTAGGTGACTCTAGAATATGTGCTGCTTGAACTATTGACTGCATGCAGTTGAATGAGAGTTTCAATAATGAAGTTTTATTAGATTGAGCACTTTCTCTAACTCTATTTAACTGAGTATATTTCAAAGATTTTATTATGAATTGATGTAGATGGTTAGTAGTTACACAAATGCCATACTTGTTGTGAGTACTGTACATGAAATAATATTCCCATCAACACAGAGAAGTAACGAGAGTGATATCCCAGTACTATTCCTATTTCATGATGGAACAATCTATTTAAAATACAGACCTGTGTCCATGCTTCACTTACAAGAATCTGACACAACTCTGTACTACATTCTGTTTCAAAGATCTTTAGGATCATATGACTTGTCATAATGATACACACCAATAACAATATGAAGGTTGATATTTCATTAGCTGGTGTGATAGTTACCAGAATAGACAGTAAAACAGTCTTGTCAGATCTTTGGTGTACATGTCATGATGTCTCAGTCAGACAAAGGATCTGTATTTCAATCAGCTTATTGTTGTTTTGTATAAATTCAGACCATGTCCCTGTTTTACCAATTTATTGTGTTATATACAGATAACTTGAGATGTGAGCTATAGTTAAAACTTACTTGTTGAAGCAGTCATTGGTCTAATCAATGGAGCGTTAGAATATATATACAGATAACTTGAGATGTGAGCTATAGTTAAAACTTACTTGTTGAAGCAGTCATTGGTCTAATCAATGGAGCGTTAGAATATAGATACAGATAACTAGAGATGTGAGCTATAGTTAAAACTTACTTGTTGAAGCAGTCATTGGTCTAATCAATGGAGCGTTAGAATATAGATACAGATAACTTGAGATGTGAGCTATAGTTAAAACTTACTTGTGGAAGCAGTCATTGGTCTAATCAATGGAGCGTTAGAATATATATACAGATAACTTGAGATGTGAGCTATAGTTAAAACTTACTTGTTGAAGCAGTCATTGGTCTAATCAATGGAGCATTAGAATATAGATACAGATAACTAGAGATGTGAGCTATAGTTAAAACTTACTTGTTGAAGCAGTCATTGGTCTCATCAATGGAGTGTTAGAATATAGATACAGATAACTAGAGATGTGAGGTATAGTTTAAACTTACTTGTTGAAGCAGTCATTGGTCTAATCAATGGAGCGTTAGAATATAGATACAGATAACTTGAGATGTGAGCTATAGTTAAAACTTACTTGTTGAAGCAGTCATTGGTCTAATCAATGGAGCGTTAGAATATAGATACAGATAACTAGAGATGTGAGCTAAAGTTAAAACTTACTTGTTGAAGCAGTCATTGGTCTAATCAATGGAGCGTTAGAATATAGATACAGATAACTTGAGATGTGAGCTATAGTTAAAACTTACTTGTTGAAGCAGTCATTGGTCTAATCAATGGAGCGTTAGAATATATATACAGATAACTTGAGATGTGAGCTATAGTTAAAACTTACTTGTTGAAGCAGTCATTGGTCTAATCAATGGAGCGTTAGAATATAGATACAGATAACTAGAGATGTGAGCTATAGTTAAAACTTACTTGTTGAAGCAGTCATTGGTCTAATCAATGGAGCGTTAGAATATAGATACAGATAACTTGAGATGTGAGCTATAGTTAAAACTTACTTGTTGAAGCAGTCATTGGTCTAATCAATGGAGCGTTAGAATATATATACAGATAACTTGAGATGTGAGCTATAGTTAAAACTTACTTGTTGAAGCAGTCATTGGTCTAATCAATGGAGCGTTAGAATATATATACAGATAACTTGAGATGTGAGCTATAGTTAAAACTTACTTGTTGAAGCAGTCATTGGTCTAATCAATGGAGCGTTAGAATATAGATACAGATAACTAGAGATGTGAGCTATAGTTAAAACTTACTTGTTGAAGCAGTCATTGGTCTCATCAATGGAGTGTTAGAATATAGATACAGATAACTAGAGATGTGAGGTATAGTTTAAACTTACTTGTTGAAGCAGTCATTGGTCTAATCAATGGAGCATTAGAATATAGATACAGATAACTAGAGATGTGAGGTATAGTTTAAACTTACTTGTTGAAGCAGTCATTGGTCTAATCAATGGAGTGTTAGAATACAGATACAGATAACTAGAGATGTGAGGTATAGTTTAAACTTACTTGTTGAAGCAGTCATTGGTCTCATCAATGGAGCACCTCTATGAGCAGCTCTTTTCAGATGGGCCTAAAAATAATGGCAATCATGTAAAAAATCAGCATCAAAATATCAACAGTAAACACACAAAATATTAACATATTATATTTCATACAGTGACAAATGAATGCCTATTGCTGACAATCAGGGTTTAAGCTAGGATTTTCAGGGCTTTAGTCACTTTTGCGCGCTATTAAAATCAACCTTATTTTGTGTATAAGCAATAGAACAATGATGTATATTACTAGCTTCATCTTTTGACTTAGTCAGATTTTAAGGGATTGAAGCACCAGCATGATTGGCAGTTATTATATGATTTGACTGTATTGGCTATTATTATGAAAGATTCTGACATGGAATCACAATTTCTCTTCAGTTTATTCAAGGGGTCATTCCTGAACAACAAAAGTTGGATTCTATTTTTTTTAAACAAGGAATCACAGCAGAAATCAATTTGCAATGATTATTTCACTGCATAATCATTATCCTTATAAAACGTCTAAGTCGATATTTGGATATCATTTCTATCAAGTTGGAAATGTATTATATCCTTTTTGGAACGATTATAATGACTGAAAGGAGGTTGTAAACAAATCAACAATAGATCACGTTTACTACTTTCGGTTTTAAAATGAAACGGAAACGGGAAGTGACACGTGGATAATAAATTCAAAACGAGTCCGGATTCATCAGAAAATTATTATTTTTCGATTTAAATTCCTTTAGTAAGAGATATATATTTGTCTCTCTCGTTTAATTGATTCTAAATGATTTCGTATTTTACGTTTTTAATGTCTATAAATAGTCAAAGGGATACTTTCACGCATGCGTAGAACACAATACAGGAAGCACCTGTTTAAAACATTTCTCGTGAACTTTTTAAATAAACACATGAAAGTTCTTTATTTTAAATGGAAATTGTTGAAAGTTTTTGATGAAAATTTAAATCAAATATGACGAAAATGCCTTCGAATGACGAATCTACGACAAACTAACTTCAGATTGTGATCGTTTGGGAAATATTGAAATTCAAATGCGAACTGTCCGGGTTGTTACATTTTTGATTAAATGACGAAATTATACTCCTGGTTGTTGAAATGCCGACTGACTGATTTTCCTGGGGAAATAATTATGATGGATATTCAATTATGGGGTTAATTAATAAATTACGGATAAGTGACCCATCTGATGGCGATAAGCGGATTAGTTGTAATCACAACTTGTAACACCTGTTGAAAATGTTAATTACCTGGAGGTCATAAACTTGTCAAAAACATGAAGACAGGTAGATTTATAGTTTTTATTGCGAATTTTTTTTTACACTTTCAAAATTAAAGTGACGAAATTGATTTGAAATACTTTCGTCAATGAGAAAACCCTTTCGTAAAATACGAAAGTGACGAGCGCTAGCAAAATCACTGCTGACAATAGATCACACTCTCCATTCTACTAGGTTAGCTAGAGGTTAATATTTTTCTAACTTACAGAATTTTACTTTTCAAGAAGGTTCATTTACCCAACTATTTTAATACTTTTTATTTCTAGGTGCTAATGAAATAAAAATACATATCTTATTTGCAAGACTTGATTAACTTAACAATCATAGATTCTTAAAAAATAAATCCCATAATTCCCCATGTATATTAAGAGCATTTGTTTTTATACTCCATGTTGAGTGACATACTATAACAATGCAGCAAGATGAAACAATATTTGTAAAACTCAAATTATGTTATGTTTCATTGTTACAATAAAACTGAATCTGTTTTAAAAAAAATATGATTTATTATTGCTATTTTACGAAATTTTCCTTCGATCTTATGGACTGATAATTTCCTTTCTCAGCACATTAGTGTGATATGAAGAGTTATCGCTAGAAACTAAGGGTGCTCATGTTGTTGTCAATAAATTGATAATGTCATCATGTGTAAAATAGCCATAAACATATTATCATTGGTAACTTCAACTCAGTTGTATTTCTCAATTTTGCCGTACAGGCTCAAGCGAGAATCATACTTGTTGTGATGATCAACGATAATCTATAACTAACAAAATTCATAACCTACCCCATCCAGAATATCTAGATTAGAAAATTCTGCCTGAATATCTGACATATATGATATATGAATGCCATCATCATCATTAGAGAAGGGATTTCCAGATATAAATAATTCTGATAATTCTTCTAAACTGTTCAAGGAGCACTGAAATAAAGAATATAAATAGAATGAAATTCAAAACAGTGTGGCTGTGGCCATTGATTGACACATTAAATTCATCCATTGACTGGGACAATTTACGTGAACGTTTGTCTGTAACGACCACTGTTCACGACGTACCTACGATAGACATTTAAACTGTGGGGTCACCAAATGTTTCTTAACGCCTTTAATTATAAAATAATTCGAAAAATTAATCAGAAATAACCTTTATGTTTTGATTTATATAACTGATATAAATCAAAACATCGTGTTATTTCTGATTAATTTTTCGAATTACTTTATTAAGGTGTCGAGAACCTTTAGTGACCCCATAGTTTAAGTGTCTTTAAAAAGTACAAAGTGAGCAGTGTCGTTACATACAAACGTTCACCTAAATTGTCCCAGTCAATGGATGAATTTAATGTGTCAATCAATGGCCACAGCCACACTGTTTTGAATTTCATTCTAACATTGATATCAACGTAATAAACAGAGGTATAACTAAACTTGCTGTCAAGTGTCAAGTATACTTCAATCTGGGAATGACGAGATGACTTCTAATGAGATTGTTTGACTTGAACACTGTGGATTCATTAATATTTGTTGGAAACCAGTGTTCGTGGATTTCATGGGAACAGGGGAACCACAAATTTAAATGCTCAACGAATTACAAATTTCTTAAAGGAATATACATGTATGCAGACTTTGCCGAAACCTCATAATCAAATGTCCTCGAACATGTAAATTTTCATCAATCTTCGAAAATTGGTACCAAGTAAATAAATGAATCAACAGTAATTAAGGTGGTACCTAACGCTACAGGGAGATTACTCTGTAAAATCAGCAAAACGTTTTAAATACATTGTGTTGTTAAGGGTATATTAAGCTTCTCAATGATAAAAATTAGTGTTTGTCAAACTCCTATACAATGTATAAACAGTGTATTTTTTTGATAATATGTTTGGTTCAAATTTTTTGAAATTTTTATATTTTTGTCAAAGGGTCAAAGTAAATAATTTGTCAAAATTTTATGAAAATTAATGAGCCAAATTAATTTTAGTGAAGGTGTTGGGTACCACCTTAAACATAATCTTTCTTGCTATTCTGTTCTCCTCTAGTATAGAAGCTTATGGATTGCATCCTTTATACTAGATCAAACAAAAGTCATTAACATTGTTATTTGCTGCTTCTCCCCTAATCACACTCAGTATTTAGGTGCAAAGTTAAGGCTTCTTGGACTAATTACAGAGACCTGTGGCTGTGTAGGGTGACATATCTTCTTACTGACTTTAATGATTAAAATCCTGCTTATCTAATGGTCTAGCTAGTACAAAATATGCTTTATTTTCACAAATATACAAGTAATAGCCATATTGTTATAAGGCAATTCTTCTGAATGATAAAGACATTATGTATTATGTAATGATAATGTCTTACTTTTAGAACCAATCTAATTAACATTAGTTCTAAATACTTGCTGCTCAGTTTGATGTGGTTGCTTTGATGTGGCATGTGCCTCAATGTGCAGATAACTAATTTTTATTGCATTGGCTAGAATTAATCCCATAATGTCTTCAATAATTATTAATCTTGTAATAAAGCTTTAAAAATTAGCACTCACCACTTCTTCAAATGAAGCAACATTATTTCTGCTAATATTTAAAATTTCTAACACAGGAAAAGAAGTTGGTATATAAGATAATTCTGACAGGTGGTTGTCTGCAGCATATAACTCTGTTAATAACCTGAAATTGTAAAACATTAGTGGAATCAGAGTGTTAAAATGTTTATAGTGCTTATACTGCAAATAGATTAATTTAAAAGGTAACTTGTTCTTGCAGTTTGTCCTCCACGACTTATTGTTTTTCAAGTTTTTATTATGAATATTTTTTTTTCAAGAGTACCCTTTTTGTGCTTTTTCAGGAATGGTAGTAATTGTTCAGGTGAATATAATAAAATTTAGTACACAGTAGTTAAAAATTCAGAAATATTTTTTTCCAAAAAACTTGTATATTTTTTCAATCATAAGTTGGGGGATGGCATGCCCCAGGTGAAACACTCGCACCACACCTGCACTGTTGAATTGTCCACTGCATCAACTCTTCAGACAGAGTCCTTAACATGGCTTAAGTGACCTGTTGAAAACTAAAATTCTTATTATCTAATCCTATCCAATAAATTTTTATACTCCAATGACATTGGTAATTATCCACCCTTCACCTACTCCTCATATATTTTAACTAAGTACAGGTAGTACATTTAAATCATACAATTTGAACTTGTTCTCTTCCTGAAAATGCACGAAATATTCTGTCATTTGATGTTACGATACCAATAATCAACCAATCAATCAGTCATTTAATTTGCCTCTGGACATTAATTATAAATAGCCACCCATCACCTTCAATTGAAGGAAGCAAATCCAATTAGTGACAAGGTAAAAATACCAGCAACCTTTTCTGAGCATTGGTACTGTCCATTTACTATTACTTACTTGAGCTTTCCAACAGGTTTAATTGTCGTGATTCTATTATTAGATACATTAAGTATCTGTAAATTCCCCATTCCTTTAAGTCCATTTATATCTTTTAAATCATTTCCTGACAAGTCTATATCTTGTAATTTTTTACATCGATTAAAATCCACAGTCCGTAAACGATTATTACTCGCATTTAATTCTTCTAAATTTGGTAAGTAGTTTACAAACTGCAAGAGAAAAAACATTTAAATAATGTTAAAACTCACCAGTAAGTTCTGGAGAACATGATTTAAATCTATTAGTTGTTATTGGCATTACATCTTCCTCTATCTATTAAAGATATTTCAAGCCGATTTTAGTTTGTTCTTATTATTGCTGTTAGGGCTATTCCATTAAAATGTATTTGGGAGGGAAGGAAGCGAAGTTTAATTGTTGAATGTGGGTCATGGGGCTATATTCAGTATGCGTCTATTACCATTATGCAAAAGTTATCAAAGGTACCAGGATTATAATTTAGTACGCTAGACGCGCGTTTCATCTACATAAAGACTCATCAGTGATGCTCATATCAAAATATTTATAAAGCCAAACAAGTAAAAAGTTGAAGAGCATTGAGGATCCAAAATTCCAAAAAGTTGTGCCAAATACGGCTATGGTAATCTATACCTGGGATAAGAAAATCCAAAATTATCTAAACTAGAGGCTCTTAAGAGCCAGTGTCACTCACCTTAGTCTAGGTGCATATTAAACAAAGGACACAGATGGATTCATGACAAAATTGTGTTTTGGTGATGGTGATGTGTATGAAGTTCTTACTTTACTGAACGTTCTTGCTACTTACAATTATCTCTATCTATAATGAACTTTGCCCATTAGTAACAGAGGAAATTATTTTGTAATTTGTACCTTTGGGCTAAGTGAGCTAAAAATGGTTCTTTGTTGTAGGAATATTTGAAAATTCCCTTCCAACCCTCCCATATACATTTAAATGGAATAGCACTTACACAACTGTCTTTTGTCAGGAGAGTGTTCAGGGCTCGATCACACACATGTTAACATAGTCACAATTTATATGTGTCTATCCAAAGGAAGAAGTCGGTAATTTAGTGTTTTTGGATGGTTGATGTCTGTCGTATTCGTTTTTCAATTTTATTGTTTTGTCATATATCAGAGGATAGGTTTTTTTTCATTCTAATTATTTCACATTTACTTGAGTCAACTTTTTATAGCTGACAATACAGTAATTGTTTTTGCTTATAGTTGAAGGCTAGAAAGTGACTTTTAACTGCACCAATATGATATATTTGGACTCTGTTGTATACTTGTATTATTGGCAACCATACAACTTCTTCTTATCTTATATTGTATAGAACAATGATTTTATTATGTCACTTGAATTTAAACAACCAAACCACTTTATATTCACAAAAAATCTTCAGTCTGTATGGTATATTCAGACAGTATTCCTTACATTAATTAATACTTACAGAAAAATTATCTAACATATTACTACTAAGGTCAAGGACAGTGAGATGTGAACAACATGACAGTTCAGGAGATTCTATTCTCATTAAGTGATTAGAACACAGGTTCAATGTCCTTATCTTTGTACACTGGCTTAAACTTTTCCCTAAAAAAAATGAAATACTTTAATCTTTGCTTTAAAATACTGACTTATTGACTATGCAGGTGAAGATGAAATGTTTACTTTTCAGAATGTAGAAGGCTATTTGTTACACCTTATTCATGTCCACAAAAAAAACCTTCTTGAAGTTCTTACTTTCATTTCAAATATTTTTTTCATATTTTCAATCAAATGCTAATTCTAAATATGAAGCATTATGGGAAATATTTTCATAAACATACATCAAAACATTGTTACTGATTTACAACATCCTAAACATTGACATTCAACCATTAATGCATTTTCTTTTCTTTAACACTACTAACAATGATTTATAACAGATTTCTTTAAAAATAGTGAATTACAGCATTTTTAGAACAATCTACCAGGAAAATGATCTTCAACCTGCTACAATAGAGGCAAACCTGTCCATGATTTGCCATAAAGGTAAGCAGCAAAAATAATCAAGATTTGTAAAACAAAATAGAAAGTGCACAATGGCATTGTAAATTTCATTGAATTCTGATAAGGGGTTTAGGTAGAGAAACAGATAGTTACAATGCCTATGTCATGCCAAAATTAACCCTTAAAATAATTTGGATAAAAAATGAAAAAGATAATGCCAAAAATAGAACATTATTTTCTCTGTGAAAGTTTTTGTGTACTAAAACTAAATTAATTCTCACCTATAGTTTTAATCTTATTGTGTTGTAACTGTAAATTGCTCAACTCCTTCAAGCTGTAAGAGATGAAACATAACTCATACATGGATAAACCCTTTATTGTTGTTTTGATAAACAGTTCATTTTTCTAAGCCAGATTTTTGCATTCTAGTCTTGTCTCTTCAGAATGTACTGATAATATTGATTTTGGCATTTTTGGGGTTAATTTTGTTTTGTTTTTGATAAATAGATTAAAAAAAAAAATAATAAAGCATGTTTTTGTGTATTAATTTTTATAGCATTCTAGAAAGATTGTTTTAATTCACTTTATGATTACAACTGCAAATGTAGAATTTAAAAAACACAAGTATGTAGTTTCTGGTAAATTTGACCATATACACTGTCTGATACTTTCCTGTAACGGTTAAGTGTTGTAAACTGCTTATGTGTATCTTCGTTGATCACCAAAAAGGAGATAACTACAATTTTAAGAATAATTTTGGAAAATCACTGAAAGAATAGTCCATTTGCCAATTACTGATTTGATTCTGTTATTACACACTTTTAAAACAAACTACTTCCCTTTGTCAATCGTTTACTGGTTCTATACTGGACAAAATGGTTGTCAATGCAAAGTATGATGAATTGAAAGATGTCTCAGCGTTTTAACTAATTTCTCATGAAAAATAAATTCTGCTGTCAAAAGTATTCAGCTAAACAACAAATTAATGTAATTAAGTAAGTAGGGTGTTATGTGGCCTTCGGCTGTTGTCTGCTATATGGTCGGGTTGTTGTTGTTTTGACACATTCCCCATTTCCTTTCTCAATTTTATGTTATAATGTAATTTGAATACTAACCTATATAGATTTTCCAACTGGTGTATCCTATTTCCATACATTTTCAGCTCTCTGATATCCTACAAAAAAGAATATTTTTATCTATATATCACACATTGTATAATTCTGAAGCCCTGAATCGGCACTAACATGACTAAAACTGTTCAATTTTAAGATTTCAATAAGACAAATATGAGATAAAAGACCAAAAAGATACTCTAAATATAATCTGTAAATGATTTATTCTTTTATTATATGACTTTTAAATTTTCTGTTTCCTCATTGGCTAAAAGCATAGGAAATCTTTTTTGATAAAACATTATATTCACTGCAGAAAAAATCATGAGAGGTTAATATAAGATTTGGAACAGTGTCCATGTACCCAAATATAAATTTTCCAAGGCAATGTCTATGACGTAGGTTAACAAGGTCCAGTAAATTCCAATTTTTTCTTTTTTCGTTTTGTTTTGCTGTATTTTTTCTCTTCTTTTTATTTTGGATGTATTAGTTTTTGGTTAACTTTATTGAAAATTTCAAACTTAAGAAAATTAGCAACTACATAAGCAAATGATTTATTTAGTATCCTTATCTAAATAAATATTGCAATAACTTCTTTTCAATTTGTATGTATAATTAACAAAAGAAACAGCATGTCTACTCCATTGAAGTATTTTCGGACCAGTTGACATGGGGAGGGGGGGGAGGGTAAACAAATCCCTGTGAGACTAATATATAATACACATCTTACCACATTTTCACTTAGGTTTTCAATTCTGTCAATATAATTACAGGATAAATCAAGCACTCTTAATTTCTTAAACTGAAAAAAAGAAATTAAGAATAAAATGATGTAAATAATTAAGAATCAAATAATATAAAACTTGCTATTATCAGTCAGGGGACTTACTTAAATGAGTGATTTTCTAAATCACTCATTCAAGTAACATTATTTCCATAAAGGTTGAAAGTAAGAGTTGTCTTTCTTTAATAATCACCTATTTAAGTAGTACAAAATAATCACTAGAAGAAGTGATTTAATTTTACTGTAGCTTTAAATATAGAATACTAATGATCCAGGGACTAATTATGTTTCTAAACTTATCAGAACCAACATCTGTGTTGTCTAGCATGACCAGGTCATTTCAGGTGATGACCTTGTACTGAATCTAGGATAATGACATAAAAGTCACTTGTTTAAGTATCATACCTCAATTTTCTTCCCAAAAATCACTTCTTTAAGTATCATTATTTTAATAACCCCCTGCTAATTTCAACACCCCCGACTAGTGAAATTTTTATCGCGAACAGTAGAATTTTATTACATAATCAGAAAGATGTAACCTTGAACTTTACAAGAAAAATACTCCCACTGCTGGGGAAAATCTGTTAAGAAAGTATCAGTTCAGTATGTAAAGCCATTATTATAGCATTTTTTCAACTAAAATAGAATTTGCAGCTAAATGATAGCATCAAAGGCATAAACCTTGATTATTAAAAGAAGCAAAAAAATTTTTTTTTTCAATTTTACTAATGAAAAGATATTTTTTAAACCTATGTGTTTAAAATTTTGGTAAAACTACAAAATCACAATTTGTGACAAAACTTCGAATTTGATACTCAAATAAGTGATTTAAAAATCACTTATTTCAGTAAGTCCCCTGACTGATTATGAATATGAAGTTTCAAGACATTCAACTTTATCAAGAATAAGTACATATTCACTTTTCAATTTACATGTTTGTGATTCAAACTGACAAGAGTTTAGGTTGTTTGTTACTCTGTTTCAAAATAATAAGCTTTTTAAACAACTAATACATTGAAAGTATATAGATTAAATAAGATTTTCAATATGGCTTTTTAAACTATATGTAATAAATTTTGTAAGGGTTCCACTGAACCCAGTGTCTCCTTCTTTATGAATCTAATAAATATTTTTAAAAGTTTAACGGCAGACTGTATGTACTGTTAAATGGAAGAAAAACTAAGGTCATTTATAAGTAGTGTATGGAAACACAGAAATTAAATTTTTACAACATTTCCTTCTAGATACAAGCTTTTGATCAAAAACAAGCTTCTGTCTAAGTTTGGTACAAATCCTGGATAGTTTAAGAAATTTATTAAATTTAAAAAAAACTTTAACCACAGAGTCAATATAATAAATGTTAACTGGCAGAAAAACTAAGTCCATTTATAAGTAAAATACGGATAAACAGGATTTTTTTTACAAAATTTACTTCTGGATACTATCTTATGATCATAAACAAGCTTCTGTCCAAGATTGGTAGAAATCCAGGATAGGTTAAGAAAGTTATTAAAATTTCAAAAACTTTAACCACAGCAGTCTTCACGCTGAGTGGCAGCCCAGGCAGCCCAGGCTAGTAAAATTGCTCTCGGGCCTGTAAAAATCATATCTACAGGCCAACAGAAACTAACTAAAAAATTTCAAAAATTGAGCTCCGGGCCTGTAGATTTAAAAGTTCGTCGTGAAGACTGCCACAGAGTGTATATTTGCCGATATTGACAACACTGACAGAATGTTGGATCACTTTATTTCATCTTTATCTCTACAAAAGTTGCAGACTCGCCAAAAATTAGGAATTATAGGGCAATTTTGTTAATGGTATATACATGGATAAAACCAGAGGATTCTGAATAGCTGGCAAATATAAAAATTTGTAAGGGTTCCGCGAAACCCAGTGTCTCGCCTACTTTTGCTGTAAATTGTAGGCTCAACAAAAATGAGGAAGAAAAACAATAAAAATATTCCGATGATGGAATGAAGGATCGCTTAGTCTCGCTTTTTCAAATAAAGTCGAAGGCTCGATAATAAAACAAGAGGAGCAAACATCTTTAAGAAAAATTGGATTAAATTATATATAAATTTACCATTGTCCATCTAATTATTGCATGGTCTTGCCTCCATATATATGTTTTTAAAACATTGTACTGAAAAAGATGTAATTAAGTTAAAAAAGAATGTTAGCCCTTACTCTTTGTAAATTGTTGATCTTTGTCAGGTCAGAAGCATACAGATTGATCTCATAAATCTTCTCTGGATCTCTCTCATGGTTGGCTTCCAGCTACAAAATTTCAAATCAATTAAACTCTAGAAAGTTTCTAAATGATGTTACTCACCAGGGTACATGTACTTTTACATGTTTTACCTTTATGACATCTATTTTGGTGAATAATTTAGTTGAATTATAATAAAATTAAATGAATGTAACTGAAAATAACTTCATCAACAAGCTTAGCTACTTTACCGCTTTATAAATATTATAAAGAGTTTGGAACCCAAGTATAATGTTAACTTTTTGAAATTTAATTTAAGTTCAATTATATATAATTTGAAACTAGTAATTCTGAATAAAACAAGAATGTGTCCACAGTACACGGATGCCCCACTCACACTATCATTTTCTATGTTTAAAGGACTGTGAAATTGGAATAAATTCTCTAATTTGGCATTAAAATTAGAATGATCTTATCAAAGGGAACATGTATACTAAGTTTCAAGTTGATTGGACTTCTACTTTATCAAAAACTACCTTGACCAAAAACTTTAACCTGAAATTTGCACTATCATTTTCTATGTTCAGTGAACCGTAAAATTGGGGTCAAAACTCTAATTTGGCATTTAAATTAGAAAGATCATATCATAGGGCAGATGTATACTAAGTTTCAAGTTGATTGGACTTCAACTTCATCAAAAACTACCTTGACCAAAAACTTTAACCTGAAGCCAAAAACTTTAACCTGAAATTTGCACTATCATTTTCTATGTTCAGTGAACCGTAAAATTGGGGTCAAAACTCTAATTTGGCATTTAAATTAGAAAGATCATATCATAGGGCACATGTATACTAAGTTTCAAGTTGATTGGACTTCAACTTCATCAAAAACTACCTTGACCAAAAACTTTAACCTGAAGCCAAAAACTTTAACCTGAAATTTGCACTATCATTTTCTATGTTCAGTGAACCGTAAAATTGGGGTCAAAACTCTAATTTGACATTTAAATTAGAAAGATCATATCATAGGGCACATGTATACTAAGTTTCAAGTTGATTGGACTTCAACTTCATCAAAAACTACCTTGACCAAAAACTTTAACCTGAAATTTGCACTATCATTTTCTATGTTCAGTGAACCGTAAAATTGGGGTCAAAACTCTAATTTGGCATTTAAATTAGAAAGATCATATCATAGGGCACATGTATACTAAGTTTCAAGTTGATTGGACTTCAACTTCATCAAAAACTACCTTGACCAAAAACTTTAACCTGAAGCCAAAAACTTAAACCTGAAATTTGCACTATCATTTTCTATGTTCAGTGAACCGTAAAATTGGGGTCAAAACTCTAATTTGACATTTAAATTAGAAAGATCATATCATAGGGCACATGTATACTAAGTTTCAAGTTGATTGGACTTCAACTTCATCAAAAACTACCTTGACCAAAAACTTTAACCTGAAGCCAAAAACTTTAACCTGAAATTTGCACTATCATTTTCTATCAGTGAACCGTAAAATTGGGGTCAAAACTCTAATTTGGCATTTAAATTAGAAAGATCATATCATAAGGAACATGTGTACTAAGTTTCAAGTCGATTGGACTTCAACTTCATCAAAAACTACCTCGACCAAAAACTTTAACCTGAAGCGGGACAGACGGACGAACGGACGAACGGACGAACGAACGGACGAACGGACGCACAGACCAGAAAACATAATGCCCCTCTACTATCGTAGGTGGGGCATAAAAATGCATGGTTTATTGTGTAAACAATAAATGTATAATTTCTGTGTACATGTACATTCTACCAAAACATATACAAAATGTAGCATTTAGATTTAAATTTCCCTTTTGTTGAAGGGCAGGTTAGTAAACTGATCTCAATAAATTCAAAATATTATCATATATTACTTTAAGCACATTTGATGGAATCACTTACAATTTCATGCTCAGATATAGTCTTAAACTTATGAGATATTTCATCATCATCATCAAGTTCTTTTGGTGCATCTGTCTGCCGATTCCCCGATGAAGGACGACTGCATCTTTTTGCAGATCCAGACGAGGGACGTTTACTGCCACTTAATTTTCTGTTTGGGATGTCTACCACATGGTCAAGATCAGTTTCAATTGAATTTAGTGGAGGACGCCTGGCTTTCTGTACTAAACTGGAAGGTGGTAGTCTTTGTGCACTAACTTTTCTGTTTGGAACATTGACAAATTTGATATCATTTTCTTGTAAACCCTGACTGTAAGCAGCATCCTGAGTAATTGGTCCTCTATAACTTAGTCTCTGACTTCTTGAACTGTGAGGACTTGGAGGGCTTATTTTTGTTCTTCCACTATCAGTAATAGGGAGAGTAAAGGAATTGCTGAAAACCATTAAAAATATATACTGTAAACTTAAGAAATGTTTCAATGTTTTAATCATTTATGATTGTAAAAATCTAAAAAGTCTAAATTGAGGACTGTTGTATCCAAAAATTAAAACAGCACGATATTATAATTTCATGTGTCCGAAATGATTTTTTCAGTTAACCTTCATCAGGAATGCTTAAACCTGAATATTTTAAATCCTTAGTTTCTAAACATTTCAAAACTTTATCAATGGACAATTTCAGAAAGATTTGTTATAAATTATGTCAGTACCGACTGATGCTTCTTAAATCACTTTAAGAGTCATCTTTACATCATGACTCTTAACAACATATACCCAGGCTAGAAATCCTTGCTAACCCTACTTTTTGTTTAGTTGGGCTCCATATACAACCACAGGGCATGTTTTTATAGAAAAATTAAATTTACATGTGCCATCGTATATTTTTTACAGATATTTTATTGCGAACCCTATGATAGTTTTCCATAGATTCACCTGCAAGTTACCTGTCCATTTAAACTTTTGGCAGTTCTATTGTCCCATCTAACAAATACAACAGGTATTGTTCTCTGTATAGTTTATTCACCAGGACCTTTAAATTTCTTCTAGGAGAAATATATCACTCATTGATTAATTTACCTGACCAAAAAATTATCTGTTTTTTTTATTGAAATACTTCTATAAACTCACATAAACTGTATGCAATATTGTATTTATTCAATATATCATTAATATATTTTCAATCTGTTCAATATAAAATCTGATTTAATAATAAAAAGTTTATTTTAGACACATTTTTTAGTATTTTCCAATGAATTTGCATGTTTTTGTTGTTGTTAATTTATAGACTATGTTTATGAAGACCTTAATTTAAAAATAATAATATTCAAATTTTTATTTATCAATTATAAACACACAAAAATATTTATTGAATATTTGATCAGAAATCAACTTTTAATTTTTAAATCATTATTAATATTGAACACATTAAAAACGAGTTTTTGGTATTGAATAAATACAACACCACATGCAGTTTTGTGAGTCCTTTCTTAGTATTGGTATAAGTATTTTTTCATCATTGACAGTTCAATTTTTTGTTCAGGTAGATTAATCAATGAGTGATATATTTCTCCTAGAAGAAATTTAAAGGTCCTGGTGAATAAACTATACAGAGAACAATACCTGTTGTATTTGTTAGATGGGACAATAGAACTGCCAAAAGTTTAAATCGACAGGTAACTTGCAGGTGAATCTATGGAAAACTATCATAGGGTTCGCTATAATACATGTATTTTAAGATCATATGCATTTGTTGGTCTTCATTTTCTTACTAATCTTTCTCAATGAACATGATAAAAGATATCAATATCCATTGAACATAAAAAGTTGCTTAATTGGGAAACCTGATCAAAATTAATAATCAAATTAACTAGTTCGTCTACATAAAGTTTAAGGGTAGTTAAAGCAGTTTATTCAGAACCATGGGCAATACAATTTGTAGCAGATATACATGCAGTGTTCTCCCCAGATATTTCATATAGCATCCTGGTAAACAAGGAATTTTGAAATACCATCTTGTTTTTAAAAATTATAGCATCACATCCATAACACATTCTATAAGAAAATCAATTCATATAGCATCACATTCAGAAATATAGCATCACATTACCATGATGCTAAAAGGCCCTGGGGAGAACACTGATACATGTACATTTGTATCTCTACTAATATAAATACTCAAATACTAATACATGTATTAGACAAGCACTCCTACAGTAAGAGAGCCGTACAGGTATTATCTCAACAAGATTGTAACCTAGAAACTGTATGAGAAAGTCAACAGACTGAATACCTTAATATCAATATAGGAATAAGGGGGTTGCAGAAATGCCATCTGAAGAAGAAATAAACAACACCAATGCTGATGATACATTTTTGTACAGAAGCTATAACAGCATTAATGTCAATATCAAATTCACTAAAATATACTATTGAGTCTTGCAATTGATAAAAGAGAGCTGGAAGAAAACATAGAAGAAAGGAAAGAGTTTGTCAAAATACTGAGACAGTATATATGGTTCCCTTTTAAAAGAAAAATAACATCAGAAGATTTAAAACTTTCTTTGATTACAATCAGCAGACAGTCAATGACAGTGTACCATCAATGGCATCATCAGTTAAACATACAATCATTATGTGAATATCATTATATGCATACATGTTACTGTTTTTGTACATGTATATATATATATATGACACCTTTGATAAAAGATTGGTTACCTATATGTATAGTTTATTTTAAAAACACAATACTGGTACAATACTGGTACAATTTTTTTATACCAGTATTGTGGACAATACTGGTATACATGTACCAGTAATGCGATCACCAACTACACAAGCCCAAAGATGTAATATGAAACATACATATTATTTTTTTTGGCCTAGTACAAAATATCTGATGCAACAAAAAGTAATTGTAGTACCAATAGTTCTAGCGGGACAGTTGTTGGTCAACCGGGACAAATTTTTCAAATAGTGATAAGGTGTACCGTATGTATGTATGTACTGGTAAATGCCTCCGATATCCGAAGAACCCCTGGAAAACTGCGAGGGTACAGTGGCATCCATGTACACTCCCTAACGGGATTAATGGAGATTTGTCACTAACGTATGTTTATACGACAATTATTTTTACAAGGACAATCGATCCCCACCCAACACAAAGGGAGTGCTAGGACACCGGGCAGTCTGTTATTATGGTGGAGGAAGCCGAAGTACTCGGAGAGAACCACCGGGCCACTCGGTGGAAACAGACAAACCAGAGAGATATCAGAAGATTGATATCCAGGTCAAAGTAAGGGACAACTTTGACCAACCGAGGCCCCCAAAGTACCCATTCTAGTTTAAACTCCGGTCTGGGTACCAGAGATGTGTGTGAGAGGGTGAAAATTACTTCTGATGTGCTGATATTTTTAGCACCCCGAGTGAGAATCGAACTCGGGACCTTCAGCACTGTAGCCATCGGTCTTAACAACTAGACCATGAACTCACATGTACCGCATCACAAAAGTAACAAATTGTCTGGCACCTGTTATTTCTTACAGCTTTAGCTTTTTATCTTTAACGAATGGTTGTCTCATTGACATTGTTGTGTTTGGGATGTTTGATTAATATAAAATATGTTTTTATTCATTATCCACTTTAGATAAACTTATAAAGATTATTTATTATTCATGTTCATGTACAGTAACACACCTCGATTTAGGTTTTCTAGGACGAACAGGTGGATTTCCAACTGGTAGAACCCCAATCTGCCGACCTACAGAACTTGGTACGGATGTAGTTCCTCTTGCCTTAACTTTTCCATCCATTATTATTCATTTTTCGCTAAAAGGTACGGGGTTTTGGAAAAAATGTTTACATTGGTTTCTAATGATGGCAGCCATTTTTGGAATTTTGTATTTTAATTTCTTCGCCGGTAGCGGTATGGAAACGTTCAGTTTTCCGTCTACATGATACGCTCCAAAGTGACTCATTATTACGACTGAGACTACTATAACACATAGTAGTCTCAGATTACGATATAATTTTTAATCTGATAACTAAACTACAATGTTTTATATATTTTAGTCATTATCAAGTATAAGTTAAGTCTGCCTTATTTTCAGTATAAAGACATTCTGCTATTGTTTGAAACTAAAGTTATGCATGACGGATCAATTGAACACGAATGATTATAATTTTTGCTTTAATTGTGTCTAACCAAGGACGTATATTACTAGTATGTTAGTTATACGTCCTTGGTCTAACTAGAAAAGGTTTTAGAAAAATAATATCTGCACCGACTATAACTCATAATTAAAGTACTCGTCTCAGCTAACATTTTTAAAAATAATGTAGACACTTTATGCTATGTTTTCTATCTGTTTCAATGGGTTTCAGGCTCAGTCCAAAGTTTCTTCCTAATAATATAAAAAATAATAGTGTTTTTTTTTTTTGTAAATTAATTCTTCTTTTATTTTTGTTGTTTTTTATATAGTGTCGGTTTGACATCATCTTCGCTATCCAAAGTTTAACGATACGGTCCCCTCCTTTACACTGGATCGTAACATTTGGCTAGCGAAGATGGTTTGACTTGGGATTAAATTATTTTTTATATTATTAGTAAGAACCTTTGGACTGAGCCTGAATCCTGGTACTATCGAAAGTACCAGGATTACAATTAATACGCTAGACGCGCGTTTCTTCTACATAAGACTCATCAGTGACGCACTAAAACAGAATTGATGATGATATAGCTATAGGAATTTCTAGCAGTATTCTTAAAATTGAATTACGAAAACAGGAAAATCTTTATGACGAATATTTAAGGCAACATATACATGAAATATATATACAAATAGTTTCTTCATAATCATTCTGAAAGTAAAAAGATATTATATAAAATGCGAGGCGAAAGATATCAAACGGATTGTTCGAAAATAAACTGACAATGCAAAGCAAGGACCGTCGTATAACTAACGTTAATATACGTCCTTGTGCAAAGGCAAAACAATGAAAATTAAACGACTAATTTTTAAGTTAAACAACTGTTACTGTACAGTGTCAAAATATAACATAGAAACTAAGACTGAATAACACAAATCCCACCCGTCAATAATCGGACGCGAGCTCAGGAGTATCGGAAGGGTAAGCAGCACTTGTGAGATCCACATGTGACACACGTCATGTTGCTCATGTAAGCACACACTCGGTGATAATTCTTAATTCGATAGGTCAGTCAAATTGCGAAATAAAATAGAATTGTTACTGACATAAAATTGAGAATGGAAATGGGGAATGTGCCAAAGAGACAACAACCCGACCATAGAAAAAAACAACAGCAGTCTTTACGGAAGCAGCTTGGAATAGAAATTGACGTTATTGTGTTGTTTATAGACGCTCGATCAACCCATATGTTACATAATATAATACCAGAATCTTGTGCCAAAATATCATTGATGCTTATTGATTGTTAAGCTTGACACGAAAAGGTTGCACATCTCTTATTTCTTCCCGCAGAATAGTGCTTTATAAAAGGTCCAGTTCAAGTAAATAGCCAAAACAGTACTGACGGAGAAACTGAAGGTCTGTTACTTAACTATATTATTACCTCTCAGTATATTTCTATCTTTTAGTTATAAAATTGTTTTACTTTAATACCATGTGTACTCTATTTCCTACAATACGCTTATACATTTAGAATGTTTGTCTGTGCCCTGCTGGTGATATTCTGTTGTGTTTCTGTGATTAAGTCCGAGACATGTTATGGAAAAGACGAAAAGTCGATCATATCTGACATACGGTTATCGCTGAAGACATTGGAAGACAAACTTAATGGTAAGAACAATATTTAGGACTCAAAACAATCTAGAACAGAGAAGAAACTTTAAAGACAGACATGCATCAACCGCTATATATATTCTCTGTACCATATATATATATTAAATCTGTATATATGATAAAATTGAGAATGGAAATGGGGAATGTATCAAAGAGACAACAACCCGACCATAGAGCAGACAACAGCAGAAGGTCACAAACAGGTCTTCAATGCAACGAGAAATTCTCGCACCCGCCGGAGGCGTTTTTCAGCTGGCCCTAAACAAATATATACTAGTTCAGTGATAATGAACACCATACTAAACTCCAAATTGTACACAAGAAACTAAAAGTTAAAATGATACAAGACTAATAAAGCCCAGAGGCTCCTGACTTGGGACAGGCGCAAAAATGCGACGGGGTTAAACATGTTTGTGAGATCTCAACCCTCCCCTATACCTCTAGCCAATGCAGAAAAGTAAACGAATAACAATACGCACATTAAAATTCAGTTCAAGAGAAGTCCGAGTCTGATGTCAGAAGATGTAACCAAAGAAAATAAACAAAATGACAATAATACATAAATAACATCAGACTTCTAGCAGTTAACTGACATGCCAGCTATTCATTTATTAGGAAAATCTCCAAGATGTCCAGCAGGTTGGAAGCAATACAAGAATCACTGCTATTACTTCTCATCAGACAAAATGTCGTGGTTTGAGGCTGAAGTAAGTCTAGAAAAACTTTTTAAGATCTTATTATACACCGAATATGAAAACACCATCAAGTTTTGCTAGTTTTGATTATACATCCTCTCTTGAAGTTGTATTTTTCATTTCTTCAATAGTTTCTGTGTTTTTATTGTTATACATTCAATAATCTGTTAGTGAATGTGATGAACAAATGTTCAACTTGAAATCGACCCCAATAGAATGTCTGATAAAATTATGGTTGGCGCCATACACTTACAACATGGGACAATTGTGTATAACAGTACAACATAAGAATAAACTATAACATATAGTTGAAAAATCAGCTGCATTGTGACAAAATATATACCGGCCTACTCTGATTGAAGCCTTTTGTATTATATATCTAGTATTGTTTGATATACTTAATATATTTATGTTTCAACCATAATTTACTCTGTGCAATTGTCATCGACATTCACTTACAAATATTTCAACAATAACTTGTAAATTGAGCTTCAGATTTCTTAAAAGTGGCTTGATAAACTTGATAGAGTGTCTGTTAATCAAATTACGCTAATATTTAAAGATCTTTGATGTATACCGTGGTAAAATTAGAGAATGGCCAAAAGTACATGCAACTTCGTTTTTTTTTTCATCCGCAGAGAAAATGTAGAAATATGGGAGCATATCTTGTCAAGATTGCAGATTCAAATGAAAACTCCTGGATCAAGAAAACGATTACTAGTAAACGTATGTGATTTGTCATGACGATCTGAATGAGGTCGTTCATATTATACATTTTTACATTTTTACTTCTACACGGGTGTCATTCGGTTTATCGAGAGAAATGATCGTGAAAGAATATCTAACGGCGGTCAAGTATTGAGAGACGCTCGTGAAAGTTCTGGTAACGGATCGTGAAAGACATTTAATCGAGAAGACATATGAAAAGTCAGTAAATATTCTAATTTAATTAATTACACAGACACATTTACGACAAAAGAAAACTGTCTGTCAAAATGGTTCAACATTATGCCGGATCAGTATGTCAGAATATCCAGTTTCAAAAGTACATAGTTATTACAAAACGACAAAAGGCAGATTGCTTCTCGACATTTCAATGACATAAAAAATGTAAACAAACACGATTTTTTTCACAAATTCGACTAGATAAACTACGTTTATCAGAACAAGGGCATTGTATTTGAATTAATTAAACGGTTCTCGATCATAGTTATTTTGTTTAAATATAATCTGAAACTTGGTAAATAAAGAACTGTTTACACAAAATTGATTTTTTGGATCGTGAAAGATCACGTACCGCATTTTTGAAGATCGTGAAAAGGATCGTGAAAGATCTGATGCTACGAAGACGTTCAAATTATTCTTCCATTATATGATAATTGATATTTGTTATTGGCATTGAGAAGGGCTAGATAGGTCAACATGTTCAATAGGTTTAAGCATTTCAAAGTATTAATATTTTCACAAAATGAAAAGAAATAACAACTACGGCAATAAGAAAAGACAATGGGTGACAAAACGCCGAAAATACATTAAAATTATTATTTGGGCATTTGTGAACATGTTATTTGTAAAATAGTTGGATTATTGTAGGATGAAGTTTGTTATTGTCATGTGAAGTACTCACTTATCATGAGTTATAGGATACCCATATTTTGTATATTGGATCCTATAAACTAAATGTCCGTCAGACAGGATTTGCCTTTTTTCATGGATGAAGATTCATTTTAGTGGTCAAGTCCGTATCGAGGATTCGTAAAGCTTTAGGATAACAACATCTGTTGTTATGATGGTAAGGTGTTTATTTTCGACTTGTGCAAGGTTTCAACTAACATTGAACTCATTAGCATGCATCATTCGGCAATGTTTGTTTTATGGAGTTTGGCCTTTTCAATATATACCTGTATGCTATAGCAACAAGGTGTTTCGTGTATGGTGTACATGTCTGTCTGCATGTTTCTTATATGAACAGGATGACTTCAATTGTGTTTGATTTATTAAATGATAGTAAAATGTCTATGTCTGGCTGTCGGTCAGGGTTCATATAATTTTGACCTTATGTTCCGAATTAATTGGCCAATCATAACTTTTACATTTGTCAGTTTCTATAATAAGGCACTGTAAGAATCGGATCACATTTATTTGGTGAACGGGATATTTGTAGAGATCTGTATGGCATGGTTTATCTGACCTTGGCCTTTTTTTATGAAATATTGACAATCTTAAGCGCATTTGACACTTCTAGTAAAACCCTTGATATTATAGATGTTCAACAAATATACTATCATAAGTAAAGCAAACAAGACATTACAGCATTTGCGCTTTGGTATTCTATAGTATGTACTATATAGTTAAATCAATCCTTATCTGCGTTGTTTATAAAGAACTTAAAAAGTTCTGTTGCACAAAATGTTGGTTATCGTTCAATCCCAAATTACACATGAAATGTGCTGTTTTTGCTATGATTTTTTGTTTGATGGATAACATTTTGGTTTAAACGTTGCATATCCATATTATTGACTAACTAGTGTCGGTCTGCCTGAAGTGCACTAGACCGATTCACAGAGCTGAATTTTTCACACTTATTTAGACACGTTATTAATTTCGGTTTTTTTTAACTTTCGAGGTAAAGTGCTGAATAGAAAAAAAGATAATAGCTTTAATGTTCATCCTTATCAAAATAGTTACAGGCTTCAACCACTTGCAGATTTATCAAATGGTAAAAGAAATACTTATTTCTGATTACTGATTACTAGTATTAAGTCTGGTCACGCATTTTCTTTCACGATCGAAATAATACGTTGCCTGATCTTTCACGATCAAGTTTGATGGAAATTCAACAAATTCAAGGTTTTCATAAACAAGTTAACGCTTTTAATGGAAGAACATACTTTCATTTTACTGTACTATCAGACACACCAAAGATTAAATTTCAAATATATCATGATATTCTGAAGTATGACCATTATAGGTACAAAAAGCGTGTTATTTGTAATTAATTTCATATACACGCATTGCGCCTTTTGTGTTTTTTCAAAAAGTACTTCATATTTTCTTTATCTTCTTTCACAGTTATGTTGAGGAAGTTAAACCATTTTGACAGACATATTTTTTTGTTCGGATTTGTTCCACGTTTTGAAAATTAATCGATTTTTTCAAAGATTCTGAACAGGAATGTACATTAAATGTCTTTCACGATCCGTTACCAGAACTTTCACGATCGTCTCTCAATACTTGACCGCCGTTAGATATTCTTTCACGATCATTTCTCTCGATAAACCGAATGACACCCGTGATATAGTAAGTTAAGTATATATATACTAAGAGAACCATCATTTCGATAGCACTTGCGTATTACTAACGGTAGATTTATTTTTATCCAATTCTTAATTATTACAATCTTCAAACATTTATTTATTCAGCCAACAATAAATGTATGAATGCAAACGTGAATCTACAAACTTATACGTCCATGTAAAAATCAGACAAACATAATACCACGTACTAGACACTACTTTGCTGTTCTTATCTTTTTTTGTGGAGATTTTATCAACATCCATAGTTTGCTTTTGCATAAGGCATAATAACATAATAATTCTTCCATCACAAGACGAGACAAGGATTGGTCCGAGACCACAATTATTTCGTAGAGCATTTCTTTTAGAAGATAAATGAAAATTTAAAAAATCCCACCTGCGCTTTCTCAATGAAATTTTTACAGTGTGTTGTACTACTTTTGGGACAAATCATATCAAAATTATAGAAAACTTCATTGGCTCTAACTCAAAATATGGACAATTTTATGTTTAGGGCGTCTTGAAATCTTTTGACAGCTTCCGAAGTGCTAATTTTCAACCTTTTTTTAGCTGGAACAAATCACTACTTTCCTTTAAAATTCTGAACCCAAAGTTTTTTACAGTGTAATTTCCCCCCCCCCCCCTTCTTGCAATTTGAGGCATTAAACATGGAGAAATAAATTTGGAAGGGGTATAAAAATGAATGGCAAGTAACCCACTGTCAACACTAGGGACTATATTTGTGAACAATGAAAATCAAGGGACGACAATTGTGGTCTCTGACCTAATAGGATAGAAAGAGTTGACCAATCTTAAAAAAAATTGGTATGGCCAAAGCTTAATAATTTATAACACTGCTTACAAAGTTTCAAAACAATAGGATATATTTTATAGACAATATGTTAAATTCTATACTCATCTTTGCGTGTTAAATTTTGAGGTTAAAAATGAAAAATTTCAACTATCAACATTTGGGGCTTCAAAAATTAAAATATTGCAAAATAATACTTTTTAAATGCCTTTTTTTTTTTTTTAAATATATCATTTATCATGTACTAAAAGCAAAAGAGTACTCATTTGATTTATCAGACTTAGCATAATTATTCAAAAGTCAAATTTATATGAGCCTGCGCCTAAAAATTGAGGTTTTTCAATGAAGGGGGGCCTTACATGAAGATGTAATATTTTGCAGCAATTTTAAATTTGTGAAGCTTTTTGGTTATAAATAATCCTTACATATGTATTGAATGTACTTTAAATAGAAAGAAAAGTTACAAATAACATATTATATTAGTTTAAAAGGGTCTTAGGCCAAGTAAGACAGGAATAAATTTAGGGTCAATTTAGGCCGTGCCACATATTTACATTAAAAAATGCATATTGAGGCTATAAGAAATAAAAAATGTGTCTTTTTTTATCATTTCTATACTCATGTGACATGATACAACAAATCTGAGCACAAAAAGACTCTTGCAATTAACTTTTCTTGCAGACAGTATGGTCTGATACAAAGATTTTTGTCTTTTTAGTAAAAACTTGCATGCAATTTTAGTCTCAAAAGGCTTCTATTTAAACCACTTGCTATCCTACAGAAGAAAAGAAAGATATTATGTGAAATGGAACATGTACAATAGACATTTTAAAGTGCTTTTGATACAAATTTAGTGAGGTCTTTATTATGGACTTCAAATTTTATGTACCAAGCTCCCCACTTTTGACTTTATCCAAACAGGGCGTTAGACAAGGGTCATTTATACAACACATTTTGCACATATTATCTGAGATAATCTTCTTTTCTTATAGATTCAGAGTTCATAAATAAGTAAAAGAACTAGATAAAGGCATAGAAACACAAATATTGACACATGAAAACCTGTCAGATAGAAAGTCAGGATGCCATTTATGCATCAATATTGAAAAAGCTATAAAATGCCAAATTTGGTCATTTTTGCAAAAATTCTATAAAATAAAAGTTTAAATCCTGTAGTTTCATGCTATTTGACAAATTGACACCATCAAATCATTTAGGGAAGTTGCCAAAGTAAAGATTCCATATTTACAGATTTCACCTCTTAGGTCCGAGACCACAATTATTTCGTAGTGCATTTCTTTTAGAAAATAAATGAATTTTACAGTGTGTTGTACTACTTTTGGGACAAATTATATCAAAATTATAGAAATCTTCATCGGCTCTAACTCAAAATATGGACAATTTTATGTTTAGGGCGTCTTGAAATCTTTTGACAGCTTCCTAAGTGTACAATGCATGCGTTGTCAATCTCTAGCTAGGGGTTAAATTGAAGTTCACATGAATACGGATTTAAAGAGGTCGACTCATTCACTTGCAAGTGAATAACCAATTATCAATGTTTCTTAACGTTATTTGACAAAATTGAACCTTTTTGCGAATTGTTATTTGACTATTTCACTTTAATTATTGATTGAACAAAAAAAATCAAACTTTATATTTTTTTATATATCTCGTAGCTAGTGCCCCTTTAAGTTCAAAGTGAAACCATTGAACTATATTTTTCGCCTTTGAAGTACTCAGTCCTAATCTGGAGCAGTATCTTTAAGAACATCAAAACCATGAATACGTAAAGCTATTTACACACCATTTGTTGAATAATAATATTTATTATTTATCATTATTACCAGCATTATTTAGTACATATGAAAGAATTAAGCAATTAAACTATAGAAGATTTAAGTTTTATAATTAATTAATCTAGCGTACGTACATTGCTGTTTTTCATGTAACAATAACTCAATGTAACCGTAGCCTCAATGATTATTGTTACATTCGTAATTAATCGGTTCCTTACCCAACTTTCCATTCTGGCAATTAGACTCCAATGTAACAATAATATTTTTATCATTGTTACATTTCCATGTAACCGTAGCCAGTGCCTTTATGTTTAGGGCGTCTTGAAATCTTTTGACAGCTTCCGAAGTGCTAATTTTCAACCTTTTTTTTTAGCTGGACCAAATCACTACTTTCCTTTAAAATTCTGAACCCAAAGTTTTTTACAGTGTAATTTCAACCCCCCCCCCCCCCCCACCCCCCTTCTTGCAATTTGAGGCATTAAACATGGAGAAATAAATTTGGAAGGGGTATAAAAATTAATGGCAAGTAATCCACTACTATCCGGTGCAAACAATAACAATACATATTTTAAAAGTGAAGTTGTTTTTATTGCGCACTGTTCAGAGTAAACGACGTGTACAACTTTTTTGTTATTTTTATTTTTCGTTTTCCTTAAAATGTAAGTGGTAAAACAACAATATTGGCTCGGAGCAGCAGATCATTTAAAAGAAGGTGACTGGAGATGGATGAACGATTTGTCTAAAGTACAATACTCCGGGTGGCATCCCAACGAACCAAACAACTATGCTGGTAATGAAGATTGTGCGCTGATTTCCATAGCACATAGCAGCCTTTCCTGGAATGATGGAACCTGTAAGAGCAGTTTGGGATATATCTGTGAGAATCAAAAAGTACGTATCATAAGCTATTTCATTTTCTCGTTTATGACATCACCGGACAACTTTACACAAGCGTTTGATTGTCAGGTTATACAAGACGGGTGATACTAGTTGATCTAGGTTGCTTATTCGTCTGTAGCACATTGGGGAATCACTGATTTTTGGCGGGGTTAGTGTTTAACTTCTCAAGCTTTATCCTATTTTGTTTTGTGGGATGCTGTATGCACCGTACCATCTTTCGTCTTTTTCTTTTAATAATTGTAGTGTCTTTTAATACTTTGATTTTGTATACTGATCTATATATACTAGTATAGAAGTTTCAAGTTTCAAGAAATCGACTGCAGGAGAAATGACCTGATTTTCAATTTTATTTCAAAATTTTTATGTACTGGATATATATATAATAACTTTTCCCCAAAATACATCGATAGCATAATAAGTCAAAAATTTGGTTAAATATATATTTTAAACGATACATCCACCTGTTAATCCATACCACGACATAAAGTTAATTGTAGGACAGGGTTGCCGATATTAGAAGAGACAATGGGATCTTGTCTACCTTCCCCATAACATCTAAGCTCACACATTAAAAATTAAAAAAAATCTATAACACTTATATATATGCTTACCAAAAAAAAACCCACAAAAAAACCCTGAAATATAGACCAAGACTCCCCCTGCCCTCTCCTCTCAAGTACAAAGATACCAAAGACACTAAAACACCAATTGTTTGTATGTCATTCAGTGAGGACTGTAGACTCGATCTTAGTTTAGCATGTTTAGTAATTTTGAATTTGCAAAATTAGAGATTTTTAACTTTTATGACGAAACATACTTGTTTGTTTCATTATTTTCTATTTCATTTTTCAGGGATCTATGTGCTTGCCTTGTTGCAAAGTGTAAAGCGGACACATAAAACAATACAACAAACCTATAAGTTCCTCGATGCTGTACATGTTTATCTATGAATAAAGATTTTCACTCTCAAATAAACTTTTAATTGTAACATAAGGTCTTCGGAAATGTTTCTAGATAACCACACCTTATACACTTATCATTTATAGAAGTCATTTCAGTTGTCTGAATTCTTGTTTTATCTAATCAGTTGATGACCTTAAACTATATTTTCATTTCAATATGCATGATTTCATTATTACATTAATCACATTAGTTGTTTGAAATATTTCTTTATATCCTGCAAATTGTTATCTGTATCTTTATTAGGTTATTATGTTGGCCATTTTTTTTTTAATTCAGTTGGAAAGAAATGTAGAACTCTTGTAAAGTAAATTTCATAACTTTACGGACGCCATCACGAGTTGGTTGACCGTTATGGAATAACCGTTTCACAAATGATATCGGATATGTTCCTTATGTCGTAACTACAATCCCCTTCCCTTTCATGAATATGACCTACCGAATTAGACTATTTACCGGATTTGTAATCACTTAAGCAACACGACGGGTGCCACATGTGGAGCAGGATCTGCTTACCCTTCCGGAGCACCTGAGATCACCCCTAGTTTTTGGTGGGGTTCGTGTTGTTTATTCTTTAGTTTTCTATGTTGTGTCGTGTGTACTATTGTTTTTCTGTTTGTCTTTTTTATTTTTAGCCATGGCGTTGTCAGTTTGTTTTAGATTTATGAGTTTGACTGTCCCTTTGGTATCTTTCGTCCCTCTTCCATAAGTTTGATAAAAATAAGGACAATGTAAAAAGTTTACGAACGACGACCCCGAAGGTTGACGAATTTGAGCGAAATAGCAGACATGACCTTTTATATCGGGCACATTTCAATAGAGAAATATCTATAGGTTGGCACATCTTTGTAAATCAAATAAAAACTGAAAAAAAATATTTCCAAAATTTTGCGCGTCTGAGTTTCATATATTTCCATGGAGTTTTGATAATGTTAGTATGTTTTTAACCACAGACTGAACTTATAATGTTGACGACGGAATGTAGAACTCGTGTACGGTCTCTATAACTCAACGAAAGCAAGGATTATATATAGGTTGCGGTACTTCCTATAAGACTTCATATACCAATAGAATAAACATCACAGAAAGACATGATATTGTGAAATGTCTAAAACAACTAGTACAGAAAAACAAGAAAGAAATTTCAGTATTCTAAACACAACTAACACAATATAAAATTATAATGTTATTATTATCTTATAACTTAATTCACACTTTTGTAACAAGACATACATATACTTTCATTCACATTCGCCAATTAAAGAAAGACGTCTACTTTCAGTTTTAACACTAATTCTAATGTATTTCTTTACTTCCGAAGAATGACCTTTTTCAAAGACACCTTGCTAGGAACAGCTCCAACCTTTTGTCGTTCAGTTTGTATACCATCTTTGAAATTTTGTGTCCTAAAACTTGCTTCATAACGAAATAATGCACATTATTTCGGTTTCATCTTCAATCTAGCAGTGTTAAGCCTGTGCATAATTTTACAAAGGTTTGAAAGATGATAATTAAAAGATTTCCAGAAATATTTTCATAAAAATATAACACTTCAATAAGCCAATATATTACGCTAACTCATGCCTCCATTGTGATCTGCAACGGTGATGCCACATTACATAGTCCAAATGCCAATAATATATAGATATTATCATCCATTTGTCATTAGTATTTGATAAGCCATATCCAAGACCAGTTAAGAGACACTCTGAGATCCACACAATGCATCCAATTTATCCTTAATCCTCGGTATTGGATAAACATCTTTTATGGCATTTTCATTTAATTACCGGTAATCCGCACAAAGTCGTCATGATATGTCTTTTTGTGCTAAGAGAGTGGGAGCGGACCATTGACTATATGATTTTTCTTCAATACTTTCCTATTGTAAATGCTCTTTTTTATTTTTCGAATCTTGTCTTTTGAACATTTTTACTCGTCTCGGTGGTTCTTTGATAGGTGTTTCATCATGTAATTTTATAGAACAACAATCATTTTCATGTTTTTCAATAGAAATTGTAAATACCACTTGTAATTGCATTAAGATTTTCCAAAGTTTTATAACAATCCCTGGATGAAGCCAGGAATACAGATAATATGACAGCTGTTTACCACTCATCCGTTGGTTGATAACGTTTAATTTTATTAGTTTTATGGATTTCCCATTTTTGAATTTATCTTAGAGTTCGATGCTTTTGTTATATGCGATTCGAAATGGATATCAGAAACCCATCTCAAAATGGCTTATCTGACCTCGACACTTGACCTCAATATCTAATTGCATTCTTTCTCATTAAAATGGGGCTAACAGAAATATAAATTTGGTAAAGATATGTACATAGTACTGAGCCGCCTACTATGTGTTATAGTAGTCTCAGCATAGTAGGACCATTTGGTAATCTTAATTTTTACATGTCACATGACCTTGACATCATCTCATGAGGCCTTATGTGTACTACGATTAAGCAAGGATTTGTATAGTACTATACAAATCATTGGATTAAGTATGTAGCTCCATACCCGCCAACTGTCACTATTTGCGGCAGATTTCCCCCATGGAGGCTCCCAAATGGAAATTTTGTAAGAGCAATTTTGTCCACTATTTTAAAGAAAACAATTAATTTAACAATGGCTATGAGCTTGTTAAAGCACGAAGAAGCCAAAAAACCATATTAGAATATATTTGAAGGCCCCCTTAAAGGTTTTGTAGGACTAAAAGAACCATCTTTCACGTAAAACCCCAATGGGCATTTTGATAAGTTGGCAAGTAAGTAGCTCACTTCGTAGGTTCAGTGTTGTGTTTTGTATGGAAGTGTATCAGTTGATCATGCAATTGTGCCCTAAAGTATAATATAAGACAAATTGAAACTTCGAACAGCAAGAAGGTAAAATCTTGCAATTATAATAATAATATAATAAATTCTTTATTTAAAGAGAGTAAACACAGTTAGTTACAATTACTAATCTTCCCTGAGGCCCTCATATACATGTATAAAATTGGCTTTGGATTTTGGATGACAAGATTTCTGTAAAAGTTGAAGATTGATGAGGGACGCCAAGTGATACCAATGTTCTGAAGGATCTCAGGATAAATTACAGAAGCACTATGGGAACCATGTCCAGTTGCATTTTTTATGAAATGCATTTTTGTCTAAAAATAATCCTAACCAAATTTTTCTCCATTAACTATTGGCATTATCGACTGATATTAGTTGTGATTGAATGAATGGTTTAAAATAAAATATATTTCTTGAACATATGGTTAACAAGAATGTGTCCATAGTACACGGATGCCCCACTCGCATCATCATTTTCTATGTTCAGTAGACCGTGAAATTGGGGTCAAAACTCTAATTTGGCAATTAAATTAGAAAGATCATATCATAGGGAACATGTGTACTAAGTTTGAAGTTGATTGGACTTCAACTTCATCAAAAACTACCTTGACCAAAAACTTTAACCTGAACGAACGGACGGACAGACGGAAGGACGGACAGACGCACAGACCAGAAAACATAATGCCCCTCTACTATCGTAGGTGGGGCATAAAAAGATAAAATCGGGCAGCAGATATGCACAGATTCTAGTCTCAATAGCTGCTGTGGCAAAGAACTTTGACTGAGTGAAAGCAATACCAATAAAGTCTGCAGTATATTGTGGCTGTTAAACAACCAATTGTGGTACAGATAATGTAAACTGTTTAAATGTTGTCAAGAAACAGGAATGTTGACCTCGTGACCCCCTTACAGACAGACATCCTAGCAGCATATAAAAAAATCAAGGATAATTTTGTCACAACTTGGCTTTAAAGATCAATCCTTCCAGATGAATTTGTAAATCCTCCAACCGATCTATAAACCTATTAAAGATGACCTGTTACTAATAGTATACCAGTATCTGAGAAAAAGATCTGATCACCAAAACTTAACTTTGACATATGAACCATGAAAATAATATTCAGGTCAGATTAAAACTGTTTCCCTCAGTTTAAGTTTGTAACCCGGATTTGTTTTTTTCTCAATCGATTTCTCGATCGAACAGCGGTATACTACTGTTGCCTTTATTAGGCAGCATTTGAATCTTATTACCTCAATAAACTTGACCTTATACCTTAATTATCTATAAAACAAAAGTGATGACAGGTGCATTCACTGAACTGTCTTGCCCTGCCTAACTTATCATAATTGAATTTGTGTTGACTGTCTATGATTTGAAAGTTAATCTACTACAAGCATCACATATGCAGGCTACATTATCAATAATTAATGAAAAAGAAATAAGGGTAAGACAAACCATGCCAGCTAGACATGTACACTTACATTTATTCTATACACAAAATAAAGTGGCCTATAATTTATTATACTTGAGAAAGACAAGACGACGAAAATTTAACATTAACTAATGAACCATGAAAATAAGGTCAGGTTTTTTTTAACACTGCCAAAGATACATGTACACCTTACACACCAAATACAGTTTGCCTATTGCTTTTACATTGATCACTGATCCATGATATCGTGTCTGATGGATATATAAACCTTACATTAAATGCATTGAAATTGCAAGTAACCCTCTGCAAATATGTCTAAATTTACAGCATTTATATAATCAACAACTATGGCTTATTCTGCTTAAAAATTATCCAATTTTTATAGGCAAGTAAAACTTGTAAAAACCAATTATTCTGATGCAACATTGGAAGTAACTTCCTATTGCATTGCAAATTATAACCTGTGTCAAATCCATACATGGCTGTTGAAAAAACAGTGAAAAACACATGAAATGTTATTAAATAAATTAAGTTTAATATTTAAATTATTCAAATACATAAGAATGATAATAACAATCTGGTATTTATAGATTCTTCACTGTCAATGTACAATGGTCCCAATATCCATTTACTGTCACTGAGAAGTTTTATTCACTACACTGAACTGTGTTGAATCTTTAAGAACAAGTTTCATTTTATATGAATTTGATTCGATATATTTACCAGAAAAACATATTTATTTATATTTCTGTTAATTCAGAAATTATTCAGAAACAGAAAGAGTATCAAAATAGCAAGTTTGCCATCTGATATCTGATATATTTTATATATATCTGTATGCTCCTCTTGCCAAAATCACATAATAAATTTTGTATTTTTGTCGTTTTAAAAAAATAAAATAATAAATGCATGCAATACATTTAGAATTTAATTTATGTTTGACTTAAATGTGACATGCTCTCATTGTTTTTTCCAAAGTGAATAAAATCAAAAGCATCCACAGGGTAATTTCAGGAAAAAAATGTAGGGTGACAGTGGTGGTGAACAACACTTTTCTATATCTCACCATCAATAATTTTTATTTACATTAGTAAAAGAATTACAGGTTACTGCTTCCACCTTATAACCAACAGAAAAAATATCGAAATATCATGTGATGTCTAACCCTTGGCCTCCAACATTAATTTTTTCCTAAACGAGCCTTATAAAATATTTGACCCTTGACTGTAAGTAGATATATCTGTATAATAACCTTCCATTTTTATTTACAATTTAGTTGAAAATAAACAATTTTTTTAAGAGTGTTGGAGAATTTTGGTAAATAGTATTCTGATCCTTTTTAATTCATTTGTTCAAGCTATATCCATGTGTGGGAACATACAATCTTATATCCATTTACCAGTAGTATGTACAAGGTAAACTAGGTATGTAATGACAATTGTTATAAAACTTTCATTTTGATAAAACATGTCTTATAAAATCACAAACTGCTTAAAATAAATATCACATATTTATAATATATAATCACTTCATAAATTCTGTCATTATTAATATTTCCAGGAAAGATGACCACTTAGACAAATGACCCTTGAAATGGTAAATTCTGTCCACGATTACACCATCGCTCTTTCATTGTCTTAAATGATGTAGGAACTTTCTCAAAGTCATAGAAACCCAAATTGTCAAGTAACTGATACACACCAATTTTCACAGCAACCTGAAAAACAGAAAGCAAACATTAAAAAATGAAAAAAAAAGGTTACAAGTCTTTGTAGAATAAATATTTGAAATATTTTTACTTAACCTACCATTAAAGAAGCAAATTAGCATATAAATAGACAGAGCGCTGTCACAACTCGACAAGCTAAAAACTTATACATATATCTATTTTTCTATGTATGAGATGAAGAAAAGCAATCAAAGTGCTGTTCCTTTGGATTTTGAATGATAAGGCTGTGAGTTATGGAAAGGTACCCAATACCCTTTGTTATTCTATGAAAATTGAGAACTGACTTGGCAAGAAAGAAAATTTCTGAAAGCACATTTTAAAAAAAAAGGCTGCATACAAATTTCCTTCTGTAGTAAAGTCTCCAACCAACTGTAAAAAATCAATTGTTTAATATTAAGAGTACAATGAATATTTTACCTTTTTCATCCATTCACTGAAGGATCTTGACCACTGTATTTTCTTATCATGATGTAGATAAGCGTTGAACATTATTAGATACAAATATCTTTCTAGAGCATCTATACTCTGTTGTTTCAGATGTTGTTTGTCTTCATCATTCTTTGCATTTTTGATCTGTAAAATTTGAATTACAATATTGAAAAAAGGCAACAAAAGAAGTTTTTCATCAAAAGTGATCTAAAATGATTAAATCAGAATATTAGCTGTTGATAGAGGACATAATTGTAATATCATACTGAATCTGTGAAGGATTGTTTCTGTTTGTACATTGTGAATATTTTCCATGTCTACATCAGAACTTCATGAATTATGTGACCCCTTGTTTTCACCAGAAGACAAGTATTTATATCTTTGACCAGCAAAAGCACACTAAATTTAAACATTATTTTTACTAAGTGTATATCTTAATATTTAAAAGGTTATTTTTACTAGGTACATATTTTAATATTTGAAAGGTTATTTTGTTATTTTACACAGTTTATTACAGGAAAAGGGGGTCATTTTGGTTGTTGGAAAGAAAAACCTGCCAAAATATTGTACTTTTTTAAAGAGGGGCTAAAATGGCAAGGTATAATATTCCCAAAAAGATGCTGTATTTGTTATAAATTTGCAATCAAATGATAACGTGATATATATATGTGGTGCATCCAGGTTAGTATATAACCAAATATTTAAAACCTGGGATAGAGGACAAAATCTAAATCTAAAATATTTGAAAACTCCCCTATTTTGGTACAAACAAGGTCCTCATCTATATCAAGATCAGTATCATTAAAAAAATAAAACCTCAAGGACAACGAAATTAATTTAAAAAAAATTTAAAAGATCTCAGAAGTCCACACCTTTTTGTGGAATTGGACAATCACACCATATACCACATGTGTCCACCATCGTAGAAATCAGCTGTTTGCATATATTTTGACCAAATGATATAAAATGGTTATTTTTAACTATCAGGATTTTCTAATTTCAATTTTTACAATGTTTTACATAAGGGAAAATCAAAATTTAACATAGCAATGACAATTTCCATTCATGTAATTTTCATACTTGTGAAAGCCAAAATTAATCGCTTGTAAAAATAAGTTTATTAACAATTTAGTTCAAGCAAAAAATAAACAGAAATCAGGCCAGCTGGACTACGGTCAAGCATCTTGTTGCCCAAGCCAAATATTATGGGCTAATGATTTTTACCTTGTTATAAATCACAAATATAACCTCCCTTATATGGAAATGCATAGGTGACATTGTTTCAAATATTTCATCAAGAATAAAGTCAACCTCTCGTTTTATTTGTTGGCCTTTTGGTAATAGTCTAACCAGTTTTTGTACAATCTGAAAAATAAAAAGAGAGTTGATGTTTAAAGGGTTACAAAAAATCCCAAATCTATATGCATTTTCTTCAACATTGACTTGTTCAGTACAAAGCCCAGGTGAATAACAAAATTGAGAAATATAATAAATACTTTATAAACCCAATCTGGTTCAATTATTTAACTTTTATAGAGTTAACTTTCCTGATAATATAATAACTTTAAAATCAATTAATACACTTAAAACTTCTTCAATATATTATTCATTTATTTCTAAAAAAGAGTAAAATGCCTTTCCATTTTTTGTAAAAGGAAAAACACTTTACTCTTTCTATCATTGTATCTCCCTACCATAAAATCTCCTTTTGTATACTGTGCATTCGGACATGAAACTCTTTCTTGTTCACCAATATTAGCTCCTTTTGGAAACCCCTAAAAATGCAAAAATACTAATGTTTAATGATATATCTATTAAATAAAACCCACAATACCTAATTACAACAAATGCTGCCTTAAATGTGACATAAAAAGACTTATATATATTCAGCATCCTTTCAAACAGGTCTTATAGAATTCAACCTAAACTGACAAGATGCAGGAAAATTGTGATTAGATTAAATTTTTGTTTGTTAATAAGTCTAGCAGAAACACTTCACTATTCAGTTGAAACATTTATCTCATACTGCAAATAAAATTGAGAATGGAAATCGGGAATGTGCCAAAGAGACAACAACCCGGCCATAGAGCAGACAACAGCAGAAGGTCACCAACAGGTCTTCAATGCAACAAGAAATTCTCGCACCCAGAGGCGTCCTTCAGCTGGCCCCTAAACAAATAGATACTGGTTCAGTGATAATGAACACCATACTAAACAGACAAAATAGTTTCTTCCACTATGATTTACCTGTATATGACACATAATTAAACCAGCTATAGCCATAGCAAGTGTCGTTCTATTTTTGCCTGTCCTGCAGTAAAACAAAAACGCTGTGTTGTTGATAGGTTGGTTCTTTAGACAATGCTCACAGATCACAGATGATATGTCATCAAAGTCCTGTAGAATTATACAAAAAATAACAATTAGAAAATGTCATATTTGACTAGGGGAGATAATAGAAACAGTCCTCATGATATTTTCATCACATAATTCCTGCATTTAATATTGAAAAAGGTCATCATAATCTTTGATTGAGCAAATATTCATTATGAATCATCAAACACAAAATATCTATACCAAAACATAATAATTTGACTTGTTTCAGCATTGTTATAAAAATCTATGGTATCTACTGCCATACTGGTCCGAGACCACAATTATTTCATAGTGCATTTCTTTTAGAACATAAATGAAAATTAAAAAAATCCCACCTGCGCTTTCTCAATGAAATTACAGTGTGTTGTACTACTTTTGGGACAAATTATATCAAAATTATAGAAAACTTCCTCGGCTCTAACTTAAAATATGGACAATTTTATGTTAAGAGCATCTTAAAATCTTTTGACAGCTTCCGAGGTGCTAATTTTTAACCTTTTTCAGCTGGACCAAATCACTACTTTCCTTTAAAATTAGGGACCCAAATTTTTTTACAGTGTAATTTCACTCCCCTTCTTGCAATTTGAGGCATTAAACATGGAGAAATAAATTTAAAAGGGGTATAAAAATTAATGGCAAGTAACCCACTGTCAACACTAAGGACTATATTGGTGAACAACGAAAGTCAAGGGACGACAAATGTGGTCTCGGACCTACTTATTTGTGCTCAAGCTTATAACTACCTGTTCACATGGTCTCATGTCATGAGTGAGTGGAACTCGGTAGTACTGCATATCTAATGTCTGTAGTTTCTGTTGTAATGCCAGCTCCTGTGGGGTCAATATACTACTGACCTCAATGACCTCTGAAGGCTCAGATAACTCATGGTAAACCTGCAATATGGTAAACATAAAGGTATATCAAAACACTGGATCAATTTTTACAGATAATTTTCACAACAAAAAGAATGCCATACATTTTTGTATAATTGATGATAAATTCTAACGATTAGTAACCACAACATTTTTTGTGGTCGAAAATAGCAAATAAGTAGCCAATTTTATTACCATAATCTCTCAAAAGCTGATAAATTCAATTCGATACAAAAGGATCATAATTAAGAGATAAAATGTATGTAAAAGAATAAAGACAAGTAATTTTGTTGTATACTAAAACTATAAGTTACCATCCAACATTATATTAACTTGTCAACAGAGTATAACAATAGATTATCTTTACCTCAACTGATCTATGTGTTTTAATGGCTTTCTTTATTTCTTCCCCTTTTTCCTGAAAAAATAAATCATAGAAATAATTTTTTTTTTTTTTTTTAGATAGACCTGCACTTTTGTATCATGCTCATTGTTTAATAGATTAAATTTATTCGTTCAGCTTAGTTCACTTGTTTCTTTAAATATGTTTTTCTATGTTGTGAATCAAGGCTTCCAAAACGGTCATATATTCCGGACATTTGTATAAATGTTCGGTAAAAGTCTGGCTGGGCAAAGCATGAAACGGTCATATACTTTTTCTTTTTCAAGGCTTTCTTCAGAGACGGCCATTTTAACATAATTGGCGATCTTTTTGACCCAACATTTTGCCTCTAACAGCCACACATTTCCCGTCATAAAAGTGACATGATCATTTTAAAATTACTATCAAAACAACCCCTACTTCAATACTTTCTAATTTTAATCAATGCTAATTAGGTGTTGAACAGTTGAAATCTACCTGTTCAGGTGACAGGTAAACTATTTTCAGTACCGGACATGGTAAAATAGATCAGTCTATTCAAAGTTTTTTTCTTACATTTCAGCGGTTTGTATCTAATTAATTTAGTCAAACAGATTAAAATTATAAGAAATACGTTTATAAACATGATTTCATGAAATTTTTAAAAAAAGTTTTAAACATACATGTCAACCTCTGACAATGGGAAATCATGTCATGACATGACATGATATGTCAAAAAGCGTGTGAAAACGCGTGACGTAGATGCGGACTTATTAATACTTACAAATTTGTGAATATAAAAAACAATACATATTCTACTGTGAACTTTTATTGTATTAAGCAGTGGTCTGTTATGTTGCTTTTAAAGCACCACCACTAGCTATAGGCATATATTCAAAACAACTGCCAGTTTTAAGTTTAGTTACATTTATTTGATAATAGCACACAATACAAATGTCAAGTTCTGATCAGAATTCAGTGTCAATTTCTTTATAATTGAAAAGGCTCTCCCACAGTAGGAAATGATATTTGACTGAATTAGCTTCATCAAGATTTGAAAGAATGTCATAATGTTGGTTTTTTTTGGCAATGCAAAATGTCATCTATTATCTCTGCCATTGTTCCCATTGCTATTGCCTGGTTAAAACTGGGTAGTTCATCAGACGAAAGCTGGTACTATGAGAGCTGATCCAACAGTTCTGTGATATTTTTATCCCCATGGCCTGTAGAAATCTGTTTGTCCATATAGAAAAATAAACAATACGGCAGCCAACAATTACTTCGCATTTTTCGGTATTTATTGCCGAATAAGGAAAAAACCCGAGAATAGCGATATCACTAACGACCAAAAAATGAAAAGAACGAAAAAGCGTGTAATTGGGTGTAAAGTGGTGAAAAGCGTGTACACGCCATGTGACAAAATCCTCGCGTGTAAACCGTTGAAAAAGCGTGTATTACACGCGAATATCATGTCACTTGACATGTATGGTTTTAAATGAAAAATCGTCAGAACTAGTAGTACGTTGTATGAACGAGAACATGTGTGCGCATGTGCACAGGTGGGAAATTTAATTAGGCATCCTACATTTCATCAAAAATGCTAAAATTATCATTGATACCTGTATCTTACGTTCTTTTCAAGTATTTTGTTGAAGAAATAACTGGGAAAGAGCTTTGTAAACATACACGGATGTTACGTATCCGTTTCAGGTCCATGTTTTACCATTGTCAAGTCATCCGGTTTAGAAAAATGTGAATTTAAAAATGAAAATAAAGTTTAAGACAACATCATTTTGCACAAATAAAGAGTCTAAGGCACATATGAGCACGCTGATGTGCACACCTCGAATGATGCACTGCCAATTTAACAGTTTACTTTAGAACATCAAATTAATATCAAAGTAAAGTTTAAAATCGTTTTTTTTTTTAATCTTATGTCAATCACTGGGATGGCCATCTGATTACCATAATTGTCTTTTGTGATTAAGTCTTAAGGGATTATAATCGGGATCAGATATAAAATGTCCGGCTGGCCTAAATATTTTTTGGAAGCCCTGGTTGTGATGATTCACTATTGTTTCAGGTTGGGTGAAGGTTGGCGCTTATTTAAATGTTTAAACTCACTATATTTGTTTGCATCTGTCAAGAACCTGATGTTCAGTGGTTGTTGTTTGTTGATGTGGTTCATAAGTTTTTCTTGTTTTTTATAAAGATTAGACTGTTGGTTTTCCTGTTTAAATGGTTTTACACAAGTCATTTTTGGGAGCCCTTTATAGCTTGCTGTTTGGTGTGAGCCAAGGTTCCGTGTTGAAGACAGTACTCTGACCTATGATGGTTTACTTCTACAAATTGAAACTTGAAGGAGAGTTGTCTCATTTACACTCATACCACATCTTCTGATATATATCAACTACCTTTGCTGCCATTAATGAAAGTTCTCATTGAAAGATTCTTAAAACATTCTTACCTTAAATCAACAAGAGTGCACACGCTGAAATGTCTCGCCTTCTATACTAATCATTGATATTATGTTGATAGTCCTAAGTATAAAGCTTAGTTTTATTACAACTGTCTCATAAACTTAACATTAACCAAGATAACTAAACAAAGACCAATGAACCTTGAAAATGAGGTCAAGGTCAGATGAACCATGCCAGGCAGACATGTACAGCTAACAATGCTTCTATACAACATATATAGTTGACCCATTACTTATAGTTTAAGAAAAATAGACCAAAACACAAAAACTTAACACTGTGCAATGAACCGTGAAAATGAGGTCACCGTCAAATAAAACCTGCGCGACTGACATAAAGATCATCAAATATTTCCATACACCAAATATAGTTGACCTATGGCATACAGTATTAGATAAAAAGACCAAAACTCAAAAACTTAACTTTGACCACTGAACCATGAAAATGAGGTCAAGGTCAGATGACATCTGCTTGCTAGACATGAACACCTTACCATCATTCCATACAACAAATATAGTAGACCTATTGCATATAGTATGAGAAAAACAGACCTAAACACAAAAAACACAAAAATTTAACTATAACCACTGAACCATGAAAATGAGGTCAAGGTCAGATGACACCTGCCAGTTGGACATGTACACCTTACAGTCCTTCCATACACCGAATATACTAGCCCTATTGCTTATAGTATCTGAGATATGGACTTGACCACCAAAACTTAACCTTGATCACTGATCCATGAAATGAGGTCGAGGTCAAGTGAAAACTTCATAACATGAAGCATCTATATACAAAGTATGAAGCATCCAGGTCTTCCACCTTCTGAAATATAAAGCTTTTAAGAAGTGAGCTAACACGGCCGCCGCCGCCGTAGCCGCCGCCGGATCACTATCCTTATGTCGAGCTTTCTGCAACAAAAGTTGCAGGCTCGACAAAAACAGAATCAATCCAGTAAAATACAAGAAAAAAAGTATGTATGTGTAATAAACAAAATTGTATAACAGATACGAATAAAGTTTAAAATTAATATATACCATGAAATGAGTTTGAAAGCCTTTTTTTTAAGATCTACTACATGTACTATTGAAGAAGTTACCTCTAATTCTTGACTATGTAATAATGGATGTGTAATTGGTTCCTCCAGCCAACTTGAATCTCTGATGCTGTAGGTATTACCATCTAGTTCTATGGAGCAATCATTTCTCAGGTTAATCAAAACTAGGAAAGTGTGACCTACTTTCCTACTTAAAAGGTGGTTTGTTACTTTCGTCACTCCCTATAAAAAATAAAACATTTCAGATAAAGTTTAACAAAATTCTTCAGTCTGAAGTCAAAGGTATAAACATGATAAACAGAATCATTATATATAGCTCCTGTCAGAAAGTGTCAAAAGCTTTAAATAATGGAATAGAAGCCCAAGTTTTGGAATAATTAATTTTTGCAAGTATGTTAATTCTTTAGACATGTTATTCATTTTGTAATTTCTTCTCTTTGATATATATTTCAAACCTCCTAATTCTGGTACATTAATGTTGTTAGTGGTTGTCTTTGTTAAATGCACTTTTTATTTTAAAATTCAGACCATCTAGAACTTGACATGTTGTATAGACACCTGCTGCCATTTGTAAAAGCTGAATGTTAATGTCTATTTGCTGATTGTTATATTTGATTGCCGTCTAAAAGAAGTTTACCCTATCTGTCTTTTTATTTAAAATAATCCATTAAATGATTTATCTCCCTTTTGCATTGAATACTGTAAATTCAGAAATTATTGCATGCATTTATTATTAGCAATTTGTCAGTTTAGACTTAAATGCGATTTTAATTTTTACGATTTTGAGAAAAATCCTGTTTAATTCATATAAAATACTTCAAAATGCGAGGTTAAATTACTGCGTTTACTGTCGCATTTTTCTAATTAATATAAACCTGGCAATAATTTCTGAATTTACAGTATACAATATAAAAACTAGACCTGTCATACTGTTAAAATTTCCTCTAACTGCTGTAGAATTGTTAAATGTACCACATTTTTGGCAAATCTGATGAAGAGAAAAACCTTAATGATAATTCAACTTTTTACTTTATTTCAGAAGTCAAACTTGAGGCTGCATAACAAAGTTTGTGTAGTATTAACTTACATGTCTGGCTGGTTGTGCCATTCCATAGATGGGAAAGCCTTTAATGTTTATCCGTCTGAAGTTAGAAACCATAACATCCGACTGAGTACTTAATACATCTAAACCAATGTATTCATCTGCCACCTAAAATTAGGTAAAAAAAACCAATCAGTTCCATACATCTTCTAGATATTCTCAATTCATGAAAATTAGTTTCCATGAAAAAAATATATGAAGCATCTGATAAGTTAATATAAAAAAAGAAGATGTGGTATGATTGCCAATGAGACAACTTTCCTCAAGAGACCATACTGACACAGAAATTAACAACTATAGGTCACCGTACGGCCTTCAACTATGAGCAAAGCCCATATCGCATAGTCAGCTATAAAAGGCTCTGAAATGACCATGTAAAACAATTCAAACGAGAATACTAACAGCCTTATTTATATAAAACTAGAGGCTCTAAAGAGCCTGTGTCGCTCACCTTGGTCTATGCATGGAAGTATTATATTGACAGGAACTACAACGATTAATTAGCATTTATTTATAACCCGGGTAGCCATGTAGAAAAGATATGGAAACTGTCTAATTAGTACACTGACGTTAATTTCTTTTGTGACTATCTGCGATGCCGCGGTCATAAATTAAACAGAGATACTTCTTATCAATCACATGGTTTTAATCGAGACAGCTTAACAATATTACCTGTCGGAAAACACCTTTACTTATTTCAATCGCGTCGGTAAGCCTTTATTCGTGAACAACTTATTCAAACAAATCGACTGATGCATAAAAAATGAAAATCGGCCCAGAATTAATTATTTTACAACGATTTGAAATAGAGAGTGACATTATTTTATTAGTTTGTGGGTGAAGTTTAAATCGCGATTAAGGTGTGTTCCGGTTACCGCCGGTTAACAATAAATATATTTGATAAATATTAAAACTGTGAAGTTTAGAGTAATATATATGGTTAAGTTACTGGATGATCCTGGAAAGTAGAAATTTCCAGTTTACAATACGAAAATTAATCGAGCAAGTACCAATCAACAAAATACAGCAGAAGAAAACAGAGATCTTACTACGTTATATAGCTATTTAAATAATACATTTCTGTCCCCTAAAATATGTTATCACTATCCGACCAAATGAAACCGTTCAAATGATACTGGTAAATATTATTGAACAGTCGCACAAGAATTTGTATAATGTTACTATACAAATCCTTGAGTCGCAGTACTAAAAAAAAATTCAACACATCAGGGTTCAGCTGAACATTCGTATATATACCAACCAATGATCTTACCCTGGATTTAGAGCGAAGCTTAATAATTCCTACATTTATCTAAAATCTCTTTGATCTTTTGATTTTATCAGAACGATAATTTACAATCGTCTTAAATATGCAGGAAATGTGTGCCACTCAGTGGAGTAAACAGTAGTTATTATATAATCACAACTTGCGATATATATTACATATAATCCAATTTCTACCGAAAAATAAATCAATAAAAATGGGGCATTTATTCAATAAATTTGGTACACATTTCCATCGTCAATGTGTTTTTCTATAGAATTAATGATGACTCGCATTAATCCATCAATCACTCAATCGGCACACATATGCAGATGTAGGGTAACGGAATCTGCCGAGGTTTACCGATTGCTGTTTCCTAAGAATTTATCACAACTTTCGATTTCTTCGTTTATTTCCGTAATCCCGAAAGTAACCGAGAATGACAATATTGTAGGGCACCACATGCTGGTATGTAAATAACGTGCCATGTTTCAAGCTAATTAACATGTCATTAAATTGTGCGCGGCATCGCAGATGAAACGTTTGAAGTCGGGTCGTAGTAGTTCCTGTTAATATAATACTTCCATGGTCTATGTGAATATTCAACAAAGGACAAAGATGGATTCATGACAAAATTGTGTTTTGGTGAATGTGATGTGTTTGTAGATCTAACTTTACTGAACATTCTTGCTGCTTACAATTATCTCTATCTATAGAGGAGAAGGTTTTTTGTATTGTTTACAGACGACGGACGCCAAGTGATGAGAAAAGCTCACTTGACCTTTTAGGTGAATGAAAAACAAATATGTAACACATAAACAAAGACAACCACTGAATTACAGGCAGTGTATTTCCACTGATATTTATAGTTCGTTCGTATGCTGTACTGTTACATTACTGTCCCAGGTTAGGGGAGGGTTGGGATCCCCCTTACATGTTCAACCTTGCCAAATTCTGTATCTATGTGCCTGTCTCAAGTCAGGAGCCTGCAATTCAGTGATTGTTGTTTGTTGCTTCTTATTTTATATAACAGGAAGTAGGTTTTCCCCAAACCATGTTAGCGTCACAAAGCATCACTGTCAAACTGTTGACCAATATTAATCAATTCTGTTGGTACTACAGAAAAGTTCAACAAACATATAAGTTCATTCCTGACATTAAAAAAATTCAAAGTAACCAACTCATCACTGTTAAGCTATTGACCAAGTACAAAGTCATTCTGTTTTGGAGAAAAGTGTGACAAAACTATTTGTTGTAGGAACAGGGATCTCAGGTGCTTAAGACGGGTTAGCAAATCCTGCTCCACATGTAATAGAAGTAGATACATAAACAAAGCCTGCTGATATTAAGATGGAAAGGACTTTCAAGGAAGTATGAAACTGTTCCAGTATGCCTTAGCTGATTAGGTTCAAATTTTCAAAAAGCTGGAAGAATTTTAATATTAATAGGAGGACCAGGAGAGAACACAGAATCCAGGATTTTTATTTAGTACTCTAAAAAAAACCCACATGTATGAAAACATCAAAACTGAAAAAATAACAGAAGGAAATAAATGCAATTTTAAATGTTCTGCATAAGCAAACAAGTGAAACTGCGAGCTACTGCTCACTGATGATACCCCCGCCGCAAGTGGATAATATTAATAGTGTAAAAATATGGAAGTGTTCGGTAAACAGGAAGTTGTCGAGTAATGAATCTGAAAACGCATCACACGGTATAGCTGACTTATTAAAATCCTGAAACCAAATTTCAGAAATCCTTGTATTGTAGTTCCTGAGAAAAATGTGACGAAAATTTTTAACTTGGTTATCATGTGTAAAATCATACAAGTGTTCGGTAAACAGGAAGTTGTCAAGTGATGAATCTGAAAACGCATCACACGGTATACCTGACTTATATAAATCCTGAAACCAAATTTCAGAAATCCTTGTATTGTAGTTCCTGAGAAAAATGTGACGAAAATTTTCAACTTGGCTATCATGTGTAAAATCATTCAAGTGTTCGGTAAACAGGAAGTTGTCGAGTGATGAATCTGAAAACGCATCACACGGTATAGCTGACTTATATAAATCCTGAAACCAAATTTCAGAAATCCTTGTATTGTAGTTCCTGAGAAAAATGTGACGAAAATTTTCAACTTGGCTATCATGTGTAAAATCATACAAGTGTTCGGTAAACAGGAAGTTGTCAAGTGATGAATCTGAAAACGCATCACACGGTATAGCTGACTTATATAAATCCTGAAACCAAATTTCAGAAATCCTTGTATTGTAGTTCCTGAGAAAAATGTGACGAAAATTTTCAACTTGGCTATCATGTGTAAAATCAGACAAGTGTTCGGTAAACAGGAAGTTGTCAAGTGATGAATCTGAAAACGCATCACACGGTATGGCTGACATATTTAAATGTTGATACCAAATTACAGAAAGGGTGGATGTGTAGTTCCTGAGAAAAATGTGACGAAAGTTTCATGGGACGGACTGACTGACGGACTGACGGACTGATGGACGGACTGACGGACGGACGGACTGACAGACAGAGGTAAAACAGTATACCCCCCCTTTTTTAAAGCGGGGGTATAATTAGGACAGTCTCAATTGACCATACTTACATTTATTTAAAAGATTTCAGTGTAAGTGATAAATTTAAATAAATAAACAACTACATCAACGATTTAACTCATGATGACATTATATGTTTTTGATTAGAACCCACTTCACACTTTTTCCTACACAGTTGTACAAACAAGATAATTGTATAATATTACACATAAAGCATTGTTAGTATATAACATGCTGGTAAATAAGAAAACTGTCAAAATTGACAGTTGACAAATATTAGCATTTCCAGTTTTTTTTCGTTCCTGCAAATTACACAATTATAATCAAATATCAATAATACACCAATTTAAAGCAATTCGGTCAAAGTGATAAATTTTGTGACATATCAATTTGTGCATTTTCAACAAAAACATGAAAATAGTCTAAACAAGCTCTGTTATTATTTATTATAGAATCCAAATATAGTATTATAAACAGAAAACATGCTGGGAGAAAATGACACTGGGAAGATTGACAGCTGCAATAAATTCATTAATAATTTAACCGATTTTTATGATATTTATATCAATGGTTTTAAATGGGAATGTCTTGGACAAGTTTGAAAATCTGTCAAATGTAAATAAGAAGTTATGTGATTGTCCCTTTGAAAAATAAATGAAATGGAAAATTACATTGTGCTGTAAATTCCACATTTCTTGCGGGATTGTTATAAAAATTCATATCTTTTATTTTTGTGCAGCCAGATGATGATAGAAGTTTTAAACAACCTTGATTGGCCATAATAGGCTCCCCATCGGACAGCCTTCATCATGATAAAAAGGGCCCCATAACAGTTTAAAACCATTCAAACAGCAAAAACAATAGGTCTACTTTGTCATAAAAATAAGACGGGAAAATTTCCAAACCGTCAATTCTAATAAAAGTCCTACCAGATAATGTTGACCAGTAAATAATAAATCAACAGGAACTTGTATATCCGGAGAGCCAACATTTCCCCGTATTCTTGTCAACCCTGGTTGTCTTTGCATCCATTGACTAAAACTCAAAGAGAACCACTGTGGAAACTACAATAGAAACTGATATCTCATGCATAATTCTATTTCTATCGACTGAGAAAAACCCATATCTCTCAAATAGCTTAATACAGAAAATAAGTACCAACAGAAGTATCATTTGAAAATTGCAATTAATTATTTTATCATACAATGTTTACATTATCTTTTCAAAATTTTGGAAATTATTTCAAATTAAAGAAAATATCTCACTCAAAGCTGTGAATCCTTGTTGTAAGGCTTTTGGCTATTCTTTTTGTCAACTTTGGTTTAAAAGCTCATAATTTTTCTTATAATTTTTTGATTTTCAAATATTTTGGCCTCAAGCATCACTGAAGAAACATTTTTTGCTGATATGGGCATTTGATGCAGCAAAACTGTTTCAGTTAATATTACAATTAAAATAATTAAACTTGAAGAGCTTTTCGTATCAATTACTCTATGTTTTATATGAAAGTCTATTTCAATACTGATATCTTGACTCAATACAAATGTCTGTTATGGAATAGCATACAATTGCAGCTTTCTTTTTCAGGCAATTATTCAGTTATATCACCGTTATACAGTTTATGGATTTGACCTTGAAGAACTTATATTGTAAACCAATATTCTATTTTGTGCTTAGCCGTTTCTATTCAACTTCAAAGAGATTTATTATTCATGATTTTCTAATTTCACTGAAGTACATGTATTGGTATAAGTTTAAAATATTCGCAACAATTTATTTTCGCATTATTTTTCTACTCGCCAAAGTCACGAAAATAAGTTGGTTTTCAGTAAATATTATATGAAAGGCCTACCTGTTCTGTTAGATATGCATTAAAACAAATAAGAAACACATATCTCTCTAACAAATGACAACACCTTGTAAACAGACGGTCTATCAAATCATTGGTCTGAAAGTATAAACACATAAAATTAATAAATGGAAAATGTGTTCATGGGGTACGATGATTCACCTGCTTGTTATCAAGGGAGAGAACTGTAAAAGTAAACAATAGTCAAACTTTACTGTGTTTTTTATGGTAATTTGCATTGTGTATGAGTTTTGGTGGGGTTCGTGTTGCTTAGTCTTTGTTTTACCATGTTGCGTTTTGTCAGCCTGGTTTTGTTTTTCTATTTTAGCCATGGTGTTGTCAGATTATTTTTATCTATGAGTTTGAATGTCCTTCTGGTATCTTTCACCCCTCCTTCATAATACTTGGTTGAGGCAAACTAAATTTTGGAGAATGGAAACTAATTTTAGAAAGTACAGACACGCATGGGCATAATAAAATACTAGGTCGATATGTCAAGCTCTAAATTTCCTTAAATTAAGATAAGTTGTGAGTAATTTTATGGTTGTTTCAGAAAGAATATAAATCTTGAGAAGGTCCAACACCTAACACCAATTCATACACATTTATCCCAAATAATTTCTGTATAGTTAGGTCCACAATAACTTAAAAGGCATTTAAAAGGTTTATTTAAGATAAACTATGACTTAAATGATTTTTTTTTTAAAAGAAAAGATAGGATTCTTTAAGAAGTTAACTTTTTTTACAGCAAGTTTTGAAATTGATAATGAAACTAATAATATATATTGGCACATTTAACCAAAAATACTACACATTGTGTTAATTCTTCACTCATTAGGTTTTTGTCCATAGGAAATATTACAAGGTTTTATAAAACATATTCACAGTGTGGTAATTATTCATATGTCTAAAGAATATTTCTTAAAGTCCATGACTTCTTTCATTATGATCATGGCAGTTTTTAACGACCTTGACTTGCTATACAGCCCTCACATGGTTGGTTGTTCTATTACATAAAGTTAAGAAAACACATCTGCGTTATGGTATTCAATAATTTAAACCATTAGTTTGCAACATGCAGTGTAAATCAATTATTTGTCAAGGCTGTTTCAGTACACTCTGCTTTCATCCATATATCAGATTACAGCTATGATATAATACTATAAATAGAGAATAATACATGGCAAAATCCGTATCATATGTCGTATCATCCCGAGACATCAATATCAGCCCAAGGGCCTTTAGGCCTGAGGGATGATATTGGTCGAGGATGATACGGCATGTGATACGGATTTTGCCATGTATTATACACTTTATCATATATTTCAACAGAAGAGTATTATATTATATGAACTGTTTTCTGATCCATAGCACTGGGTAACCTTCAGTTCTACTTTTGTCTTGTTTCAAAGGCCTTAAAGGAACTGCTCAATTACTTATCTGAAGCACCTGGGTTATCTTACAATTTGCGTGCTGTTGTTTTAAAAATATTTTGTTTATTATTGTATTAATTTGTGTGTTTTGTATTTTTCATAGTTGCATTTAGTGCATGTGCCAAAAAATATGAAAACTTGACGTTCCTGACGTCACATACAATATGAAAACTCGACGTTCGTGACGTCACATACCAAACAATGACGTCATTCAAAAAATTTACCTATTTTGAGGAAAACTTTTCTTAAGCAAAAAAACAAGAGTGCACACGCTGAAAAGTCTCGCCTTCTATACTAATCATTGATATTATGTTGATAGTCCTAAGTATAAAGCTAAGCTTTATTACAACTGTCACATAAACTTAACATTAACCAAGATAACTAAACATAGACCAATGAACCTTGAAAATGAGGTCAAGGTCAGATGAACCATGCCAGGCAGACATGTACAGCTAACATTGCTTCTATACAACATATATAGTTGACCTATTATTTATAGTTAAAGAAAAATAGACCAAAACACAAAAACTAAACACTGTGCAATGAACCGTGAAAATGAGGTCACGGTCAAATAAAACCTGTGTGACTGACATAAAGATCATAAAATATTTCCATACACCAAATATAGTTGACCTATGGCATATAGTATTAGATAAAAAGACCAAAACTCAAAAACTTAACTTTGACCACTGAACCATGAAAATGAGGTCAAGGTCATATGACATCTGCCCGCAAGACATGTACACCTTACAATCGTTCCATACAACAAATATAGTAGACCTATTGCATATAGTATGAGAAAAACAAACCAAAACACAAAAATTTAACTTTGACCACTGAACCATGAAAATGAGGTCAAGGTCACATGAAATCTGCCCACTAGACATTTACACCTTACAATCATTCCATACAACAAATATAGTAGACCTATTGCATATAGTATGAGAAAAACAGACCAAAACACAAAAATTTAACTATAACCACTGAACCATGAAAATGAGGTCAAGGTCAGATGACACCTGCCAGTTGGACATGTACACCTTACAGTCCTTCCATACACTGAATATACTAGCCCTATTGCTTATAGTATCTGAGATATGGACTTGACCACCAAAACTTAACCTTGTTCATTGATCCATGAAATGAGGTCGAGGTCAAGTGAAAACTGTCTGACAGACATGAGGACATTGCAAGGTACGCATATATCAAATATAGTTATCCTATTACTTATAATAAGAGAGAATTCAACATTACAAAAAATTTGAACTTTTTTTTCAAGTGGTCACTGAACCATGCAAATGAGGTCAAGGACATTGGACATGTTACTGACGGAAACTTCGTAACATGAGGTATCTATATACAAAGTATGAAGCATCCAGGTCTTCCACCTTCTAAAATATAAAGCTTTTAAGAAGTTAGCTAACACCGCCGCCGCCGGATCACTATCCCTATGTCGAGCTTTCTGCAACAAAAGTTGCAGGCTCGACAAAAACCAAAACTGACTTCATGTAAAAAAAAAAAAAAAAAAAAAAAAAAAAAAAAAAGTAGGGGTGTGATAAAGGGTATGCGATAAAGGGTGCGCATCAAAGTTGTGCGATATGGATTAAAAAGCAGGCTATTTATCACATATGCAAAACTACTGTATTTACTACTAAACATATGATAAATTAATTTATCATATACTTAAGACTAAATAACATATAATTTTTACTGTATGATAATATCATCAAATTAACGTAAACTCCATATTTTTCGAATTGGTGCTTAGCGGGCTGATATGAAAAGTTTATCACATGCCTTTCCGTAACGTTATCACATGGCATTCCGATGATACTCAGTAAATTCCGAAAATTACACCTCAGTGCTACGTTTTCAGTGAAAAACCTTACAAAGTAGACAGAAGTGTACAAAACAATTATTTGGATACTGGAAAGTATGTTATTGTGTAAAATAATAAAAATAAAAAAACAAAAAACAAAACAACAATGTTAAATAAATGCATTTATTAAAAGTTTCAAACATAATTTAGAAAGTTACTTTAAAAAAGTTGACTCTTCCAAACAGTGTTCATTATGTATATTGTTGAATCATTTTTTTATCGATTCGTCCATATTAAAGTATTTTTCCTTTTTATTGAGATATATGACAGAAAAATTTCATATTGAATGTACTAAATCTGGGGTCCGACGTCCGTGAACTTTTTAATCTTTGAACTTCCATTTTGGAACCATGTAAAAAGGATTAATATATGAATCTGTTATTTTTCTCCATTGTTGAAGCATATGATAAAAAGATCATAACATGGCATTTTTCATATCCCATGTATTATCAGCCCTCGGTCAATATCAGCCCTCGAGCCATGCGGCTCTTGGGCTGATATTGAACCTAGGGCTGATAATACATGCGATATGAAAAATGCCATGTAATAATCTGATATTATCACATATTTGTAACGAATACGTTGGGTTTAGCATATGCAATAACCTCAAAATTGCCCAGGGCAAAAAAGAGGTTATTGGTTTTTGCCCTGGTTCCAAATGACGTGACATCATTGCATCCTTAACGACACTTTTGTGATAAAATGTTTAAGATTTTACCTGTTATGTTTCATTAAATTGTCATAATTGATTTTTTTACCTCTTTTCTGCAGAACTTAAATATGTGATAAATAGATTATAACATGTCTTTTCCATATTGGCCCTGGTATCATCCCTCAACCCATATCGGCCCTCGGCTAAAGCATCGAGGTCGATATGGTAGTCTTTGGATGATACCAGGGCCAATATGGAAAAGGGCATGTTATAATCTATACATATTGTTATCATGCAAATGGATAGAAATTCAAAGTGCTTATGGAAAAAGAAAATGTTTTTCAGTAGAGAACACATATATTGTAAAGATTTAATAAATCACCTTTTGAGAGCCGTTCCTTTCTATTCTTTCCAGTTTCTGTACAAGATCGTAGATGAGTATTCTGAGATGACAGTAATCTGAACAGTGGTCAATCAGCTGATCAACCTATAAAGGAATAAGTTGTTTGAAAGTACATTAAAGAGTACAGTAATCTACCATATCAGAATTGTAAACTTAAATATGGGTGAAATTTAATGAGGGTACATCACTACATAATGCAATTGTTTAAAAATATACTTCACAATAGACATTCAACCATCTTTAAATTTTGGTGTACATAATGAAATTATTCCAAACAAGAATGTTCATAGTACACGGATGCCCCAGGTAGACTGTGAAATTGGGGTAAAAACTCTTATTTTGCATTAAAATTAGAGAGATCATATCATAGGGAACATGTGTACTAAATTTCAAGTTGATTGGACCTTAACTTCATCAAAAAATACCTCGACCAAAAACTTTAACCTGAAGCAGGACAGACGGACAAACAGATGAACGGTTGAAAAGACGCACATACAAGAAAACCTATCGTAGGTGGGGCATAAAAATCATTCATTAATTTCTTTAAAAAGGTAAATAGTAGCGTTTCCTTCCTTGACAAAATAGATGTGTATAATAGTCCTCCATTAGAGGTGTTAGTGGAGTTCCACTTAAATTCAGTCAGTAATAATGGTAGCTTACTGTGAAGAGGGCCATGGGTTTGAACTGAGGCTGGTATGATGGGAATTTTGGTAGGTAAATCCAGCTTTCTTAAAGATAACTATTTCTAAGGAAACCTATGGTTGTTTAAACTGATGGAGAGAGATGTGCTAATTTAAAGTACTTTAAATTCAGAAATTATTGCGATGTTTTTATTATTGCGAAAAATGGATAGGGTTATAATTGCAACAATTTAAGCTCACATTTTGAATTTTTTATATGAATTAAACAGGATTTTTTCAATACCGCAATAATCAGAATGGCATTTTAGTCTAAAATGGCAAGAATTTTTCAGAAAATAATTATATAGGAGTAAGAATAACTTGTGGTGATTAATGTTCTGTGAAAATGAAGATGGGTATAAAGAAATCAGAAATCAAACTTTATGGTCTGTTAATATAAAGAGTGATTTTTAAAACCTCATATATTTATTTCTTGAAAAACCCAAGCTGAAAAACATTGAATGTGATGGCTTTATACTTTTTATTTGTCTCCTTGAGTTATTTTGAATGATAATGAAGGTCATATTCAAGTGAAACATGTCAGAGATGCACATTTACTCCTGCCCTGGTAATGAATGAATATTGATCATGTTGATGTGAAATGATGTGTAACGTCTTGGATACATATATAGTTACTCACAATTAAATAGGGTTTGACAAACCTTGATAAATCGATAACATTATATCAAATTTATAAAAATACTGATGCTTCATTGCCATTTCATGTACAAGTAAATCACCTTTCAGTGAAATATAAAAACTTTTAATTACAATTCTAAAACGTGAAGGCCATAAACATATAATATTTCAATGAATTTATGCGTATTGCTGTTTTGTATACAAATTCAAGTTTCAAATAACACTAATCACAAGTTTTATGTCTTTAATCAAGAAAACCACAATACTATTAACAGAAATAAACCCATATCATGTATATAGAGATATCAAATATCAATTATTTCTAAGAAGATAGATCCCTATCATTGGAAACCTTAAGTTGCCATTCTTCAATTATGTTCATTTGTTTTCAATTTTAGTGGCTTGGTGTGGCCTTACTATTGTTGATAATAAAACAGAGTTGGAGAACCTTGTGTTGTTACTACATTAAAGTTCAATATTTTAAATTATTGGTAATTCGTATATTTTCCCTTTGATCTTACTGTCTAATATTTTCGAGTATCAACGTACTGGCTGTATCACTGAAAATATTAGGCAATACATTGTGTGACGTCATAATAACCGATAAACAGAATAATAGGTAATTTTTTTTTTTATACTGACTATATCACGTGTAATATCTTAACTCGCCCTAACGGGCTCTTCTAAGATATTCCACATGATATAGTCAGTATCAAACAAGAATGTTTCCCCAGTACATGAATGCCCCACTCGCACTATCATTTTCTATGTTCAGTGGACCGTGAAATTGGGGTAAACCCTCTAATTTGGCATTAAAATTAAAAAGATCATATCATAGGGAACATGTATACTAAGTTTGAAGTCAATTGGACTTCAACTTCATCAAAAACTACCTTGACCAAAAACTTTAACCTGAAGCAGGACAGACAGACGAACGGACGCACAGACCAGAAAACATAATGCCCCTCTACTATCGTAGGTGGGGCATAAAAAGAAACTACCTATTGTTCTATAAGTATGTACTGTGGATTTATTATTATTCCGGGAATTTGTGAATACTGTGGGTAAAGGTGAATCATGAATTTAATCGTTCAACTTAGTACAAATTTCCTAAGGGTGGTATGCAGAGTTTAAGTCAAACCCATTAAATTCATTTTTCATTTATTAATGTAAAATTGGTTGCTACATAAATAAATGAATCCATAGTATTTTTGAATTTTTGGCATAATGTTTCTTTACCTAGTTTTTGATATGGACACCATTAGGAATTATTCTGACAAGTTTTCTTACCTGGTTTTTGATATGGACACCATTTGGAATTATTCTGACAAGTTTCTTTACCTAGTTTTTGATATTGACACCATTAGGAATTATTCTGACAAGTGTCTTTACCTAGTTTTTGATATGGACACCATAAGCAATTATTCTGAAAAGTTTCCTTACCTGGTTTTTGATATGGACACCATTAGCAATTATTCTGACAAGTTTCCTTACCTGGTTTTTGATATGGACACCATTAGGAATTATTCTGACGAGTTTCTTTACCTAGTTTTTGATATGGACACCATTAGGAATTATTCTGACGAGTTTCTTTACCTAGTTTTTGATATGGACACCATTAGGAATTATTCTGACAAGTTTCCATACCTGGTTTTTGATATGGACACCATTAGGAATTATTCTGACAAGTTTTTTTTACTTAGTTTTTGATATGGACACCATTAGGAATGATTCTAACAAGTTTCTTTACCTAGTTGTTGATATGGACACCATTAGGAATTATTCTGACAAGTTTCCTTACCTGGTTTTTGATATGGACACCATTAGGAATTATTCTGACAAGTTTCTTTACCTGGTTTTTGATATGGACACCATTAGGAATTATTCTGACAAGTTTTCTTACCTGGTTTTTGATATGGACACCATTAGGAATTATTCTGACAAGTTTTCTTACCCGGTTTTTGATATGGACACCCATTAGGAATTATTCTGACAAGTTTCTTTACCTAGTTTTTGATATGGACACCATTAGGAATTATTCTGACAAGTTTCTTTACCTAGTTTTTGATATGGACACCATTAGGAATTATTCTGACAAGTTTTCTTACCTGGTTTTTGATATGGACACCCATTAGGAATTATTCTGACAAGTTTCTTTACCTAGTTTTTGATATGGACACCATTAGGAATTCTTCTGACAAGTTTCTTTACCTAGTTTTTGATATGGACACCCATTAGGAATTATTCTGACAAGTTTTCTTACCTGGTTTTTGATATGGACACCATTAGGAATTATTCTGACAAGTTACTTTACCTAGTTTTTGATATGGACACCATTAGGAATTATTCTGACAAGTTTCCATACCTGGTTTTTGATATGGACACCATAAGGAATTATTCTGACAAGTTTTTTTACCTAGTTTTTGATATGGACACCATTAGGAATGATTCTAACAAGTTTCTTTACCTAGTTGTTGATATGGACACCATTAGGAATTATTCTGACAAGTTTCCTTACCTGGTTTTTGATATGGACACCATTAGGAATTATTCTGACAAGTTTCTTTACCTGGTTTTTGATATGGACACCATTAGGAATTATTCTGACAAGTTTTCTTACCTGGTTTTTGATATGGACACCATTAGGAATTATTCTGACAAGTTTTCTTACCCGGTTTTTGATATGGACACCCATTAGGAATTATTCTGACAAGTTTTCTTACCTGGTTTTTGATATGGACACCATTATGAATTATTCTGACAAGTTTCTATACCTGGTTTTTGATATGGACACCATTAGGAATTATTCTGACAAGTTTTCTTACCTAGTTTTTGATATGGACACTATTAGGAATTATTCTGACAAGTTTCTTTACCTAGTTTTTGATATGGACACCATTAGGAATTATTCTGACAAGTTTCTTTACCTAGTTTTTGATATGGACATCCATTAGGAATTATTCTGACAAGTTTTCTTACCTGGTTTTTGATATGGACACCATTAGGAATTATTCTGACAAGTTTTCTTACCTGGTTTTTGATATGGACACCATTAGGAATTATTCTGACAAGTTTTCTTACCTAGTTTTTGATATGGACACCATTAGGAATTATTCTGACAAGTTTCTATACCTGGTTTTTGATATGGACACCATTAGGAATTATTCTGACAAGTTTTCTTACCTAGTTTTTGATATGGACACCATTAGGAATTATTCTGACAAGTTTCTTTACCTAGTTTTTGATATGGACACCCATTAGGAATTATTCTGACAAGTTTTCTTACCTGGTTTTTGATATGGACACCATTAGGAATTATTCTGACAAGTTTCTTTACCTGGTTTTTGATATGGACATCCATTAGGAATTATTCTGACAAGTTTTCTTACCTGGTTTTTGATATGGACACCATTAGGAATTATTCTGACAAGTTTCTTTACCTGGTTTTTGATATGGACACCATTAGGAATTATTCTGACAAGTTTTCTTACCTAGTTTTTGATATGGACACTATTAGGAATTATTCTGACAAGTTTCTTACCTGGTTTTTGATATGGACACCATTAGGAATTATTCTGACAAGTTTCCTTACCTGGTTTTTCATATGGACACCATTAGGAATTATTCTGACAAGTTTCCTAACCTGGTTTTTGATATGGATTCCATTAGGAATTATTCTGACAAGTTTCTTTACCTAGTTTTTGATATGGACACCATTAGGAATTATTCTGACAAGTTTCTTTACCTAGTTTTTGATACTGACACCATTAGGAATTATTCTGACAAGTTTCTTACCTAGTTTTTATATGGACACCATTAGGAATTATTCTGACAAGTTTCTCTACCTAGTTTTTGATATGGACACCGTTAGGAATTATTCTGACAAGGTTCTTTACCTAGTTTTTGATATGGACACTATTAGGAATTATTCTGACAAGTTTCTTCACCTAGTTTTTGATATGGAAACCATTAGGAATTATTCTGACAAGTTTCTTTACCTAGTTTTTGATATGGACACCATTAGGAATTAATCTGACAAGTTTCTTTATCTGGTTTTTGATATGGACACCATTAGGAACTATTCTGACAAGTTTCCTGACCTGTTTTTTGATATGGACACCATAAGGAATTATTCTGACAAGTTTTCTTACCTGGTTTTTGATATGGACACCATTAGGAATTATTCTGACAAGTTTTCTTACCTGGTTTTTGATATGGACACCATTAGGAATTATTCTGACAAGTTTTGTTACCTGGTTTTTGATATGGACACCATTAGGAATTATTCTGACAAGTTTTCAATACCTGGTTTTTGATATGGACACCATTAGGAATTATTCTAACAAGTTTTGTTACCTGGTTTTTGATATGGACACCATTAGGAATTATTCTAACAAGTTTTGTTACCTGGTTTTTGATATGGACACCATTAGGAATTATTCTGACAAGTTTCTATACCTGGTTTTTGATATGGACACCATTAGGAATTATTCTAACAAGTTTTGTTACCTGGTTTTTGATATGGACACCATTAGGAATTATTCTAACAAGTTTTGTTACCTGGTTTTTGATATGGACACCATTAGGAATTATTCTGACAAGTTTCTATACCTGGTTTTTGATATGGACACCATTAGGAATTATTCTAACAAGTTTTGTTACCTGGTTTTTGATATGGACACCATTAGGAATTATTCTAACAAGTTTTGTTACCTGGTTTTTGATATGGACACCATTAGGAATTATTCTGACAAGTTTCTATACCTGGTTTTTGATATGGACACCATTAGGAATTATTCTAACAAGTTTTGTTACCTGGTTTATGATATGGACACCATTAGGAATTATTCTAACAAGTTTTGTTACCTGGTTTTTGATATGGACACCATTAGGAATTATTCTGACAAGTTTCTATACCTGGTTTTTGATATGGACACCATTAGGAATTATTCTGACAAGTTTTGTTACCTGGTTTTTGATATGGACACCATTAGGAATTATTCTGACAAGTTTTGTTACCTGGTTTTTGATATGGACACCATTAGGAATTATTCTGACAAGTTTCTATACCTGGTTTTTGATATGGACACCATTAGGAATTATTCTGACAAGTTTCTATACCTGGTTTTTGATATGGACACCATTAGGAATTATTCTGACAAGCTTTGTTACCTGGTTTTTGATATGGACACCATTAGGAATTATTCTGACAAGTTTCTATACCTGGTTTTTGATATGGACACCATTAGGAATTATTCTAACAAGTTTTGTTACCTGGTTTTTGATATGGACACCATTAGGAATTATTCTGACAAGTTTCGTCACCTAGTTTTTGATATGGACACCATAAGGAATTATTCTGACAAGTTTTCTTACCTGGTTTTTGATATGGACACCATTAGGAATTATTCTGACAAGTTTTCTTACCTGGTTTTTGATATGGACACCATTAGGAATTATTCTGACAAGTTTTCTTACCTGGTTTTTGATATGGACACCATTAGGAATTATTCTGACAAGTTTTCTTACCTGGTTTTTGATATGGACACCATTAGGAATTATTCTGACAAGTTTTCTTACCTGGTTTTTGATATGGACACCATTAGGAATTATTCTGACAAGTTTTCTTACCTGGTTTTTGATATGGACACCATTAGGAATTATTCTGACAAGTTTTCTTACCTGGTTTTTGATATGGACACCATTAGGAATTATTCTGACAAGTTTTCTTACCTGGTTTTTGATATGGACACCATTAGGAATTATTCTGACAAGTTTTCTTACCTGGTTTTTGATATGGACACCATTAGGAATTATTCTGACAAGTTTTGTTACCTGGTTTTTGATATGGACACCATTAGGAATTATTCTGACAAGTTTTGTTACCTGGTTTTTGATATGGACACCATTAGGAATTATTCTGACAAGTTTTGTTACCTGGTTTTTGATATGGACACCATTAGGAATTATTCTGACAAGTTTTGTTACCTGGTTTTTGATATGGACACCATTAGGAATTATTCTGACAAGTTTTGTTACCTGGTTTTTGATATGGACACCATTAGGAATTATTCTGACAAGTTTTGTTACCTGGTTTTTGATATGGACACCATTAGGAATTATTCTGACAAGTTTTGTTACCTGGTTTTTGATATGGACACCATTAGGAATTATTCTGACAAGTTTTCTTACCTGGTTTTTGATATGGACACCATTAGGAATTATTCTGACAAGTTTTCTTACCTGGTTTTTGATATGGACACCATTAGGAATTATTCTGACAAGTTTTCTTACCTGGTTTTTGATATGGACACCATTAGGAATTATTCTGACAAGTTTTGTTACCTGGTTTTTGATATGGACACCATTAGGAATTATTCTGACAAGTTTTGTTACCTGGTTTTTGATATGGACACCATTAGGAATTATTCTGACAAGTTTTCTTACCTGGTTTTTGATATGGACACCATTAGGAATTATTCTGACAAGTTTCTTTACCTAGTTGTTGATATGGACACCATTAGGAATTATTCTGACAAGTTTTCTTACCTGGTTTTTGATATGGACACCATTAGGAATTATTCTGACAAGTTTTCTTACCTGGTTTTTGATATGGACACCATTAGGAATTATTCTGACAAGTTTTCTTACCTGGTTTTTGATATGGACACCATTAGGAATTATTCTGACAAGTTTCTTTACCTAGTTGTTGATATGGACACCATTAGGAATTATTCTGACAAGTTTTCTTACCTGGTTTTTGATATGGACACCATTAGGAATTATTCTGACAAGTTTTCTTACCTGGTTTTTGATATGGACACCATTAGGGATTATTCTGACAAGTTTTCTTACCTGGTTTTTGATATGGACACCATTAGGAATTATTCTGACAAGTTTTGTTACCTGGTTTTTGATATGGACACCATTAGGAATTATTCTGACAAGTTTTGTTACCTGGTTTTTGATATGGACACCATTAGGAATTATTCTGACAAGTTTTGTTACCTGGTTTTTGATATGGACACCATTAGGAATTATTCTGACAAGTTTTGTTACCTGGTTTTTGATATGGACACCATTAGGAATTATTCTGACAAGTTTTGTTACCTGGTTTTTGATATGGACACCATTAGGAATTATTCTGACAAGTTTTCTTACCTGGTTTTTGATATGGACACCATTAGGAATTATTCTGACAAGTTTTGTTACCTGGTTTTTGATATGGACACCATTAGGAATTATTCTGACAAGTTTCTTTACCTGGTTTTTGATATGGACACCATTAGGAATTATTCTGACAAGTTTTCTTACCTGGTTTTTGATATGGACACCATTAGGAATTATTCTGACAAGTTTTCTTACCTGGTTTTTGATATGGACACCATTAGGAATAATTCTGACAAGTTTTCTTTACCTAGTTTTTGATATGGACACCATTAGGAATTATTCTGACAAGTTTTGTTACCTGGTTTTTGATATGGACACCATTAGGAATTATTCTGACAAGTTTTTGGACCGAGTAGTAGTCCCCTTTCTGTAAGCTGTTAAATTTCTTTGATGATTGGTGTTGAGATCTACAGTAGAAAGAATAAAACTGTGATGTAACAAATTTCTTAACGGATTAACATTAAAAGCCACGTGATGGATATTAATTGAGTCACATATAAATGCATGTGTGCAATACTTTAATACCATCACTCAAGGTGCTTTTATAAGTAATTTGATCATAAAACTTGAAGCTGAATAATAAAATTAAAGAACCTTTATTGGTGGAGAAAGTAGGAAATTTTCCAGTGAGAAGGAAGAAACTTTTTTAGGACAAAACAGCAATGCTTGTCAATTAAGATCTGAGTCAAATGCACCATGGGATTTAGGAGTTTCAAACAGATAATCCAAGAATTGACAGACTAATGATAACTGTAAATGAGTAACTGAGATAACTTTTCCACCTAGGAATATTCTTTTTTTGTAAAGATGTCAAACATTTTTCACTTTCAATTCTTGCAATTTGTTTGATAATAGAATTTGAGGAGAATCAGTCTCTCTGTTCAGAGATTAAGCCAGAATTGTAAAAACAAGCATGTGTCAATAGTACATGGATGCTATTCCCTGCACTATCCTTTTCTATGTTCAGTGGACAAAACTCTAAGCTAGCATTAAAACTAGAAAGATCATATCATAGGGAACATGTGTACTCAGCTTCAAGTTGATTAAACTTCAACTTCATCTTCATTAAAAACTACCTTGACAAAACACTTTAATTTCAAGAGAGACCCACAGATGAATGAACAGACACACAGACAGAAAAACATAATGCCCTTAAGTGGGACATAAAAACATAGTAATTACAAGCAATGAAAAACAACAAACTTTTTTTAACAATTCGTTCAAAACATTATTTTAATTTTATTTTACATAAAGGTATTTACACTCATACTACTCATGAAACTTAATTGTTCTACTCACTTTAAATCCTGAGGAAAGCCATATTTTTGTGCAAGCACGAGACATCCCATAATAGATCCAACTGTAGCCCTGTCCTGACCAGAATTACAAGTAAACAGCAGACCTGGATTACATGATTTGGATTTCTCAAAAAACTTTGGACATTCCTGGAATGAAAAGTAAAGGGTAACATGTTATTTCATATTGTTTAAAAAACAGTTTTATACAGTGTCAAAAAAGTTGAGTATCACCAAATTTTGAATTTACAAATTTTCATTCAGTATTTTAATAGAAATCAAAAGTCATGAACTTTGTTTAAAGGCACTATATTTTTTTTTTTATATATATATATATGCAAAGAAATTTAATATAAAAAAAATGTACAAAAACTATCACAAGAGTGCACATGCTGAAATGTCTCGCCTTCTATACTTATCATTGATATTGTGTTGATAGTCCTAAGTATAAAGCTAAGCTTTATTACAACTGTCACATAAACTTAACATTAACCAAGATAACTAAACAAAGACCAATGAACCTTGAAAAAGAGGTCCAGGTCAGATGAACCATGCCAGGCAGACAGGTACAGCTAACAATGCTTCTATACAACATATATAGTTGACACATTACTTATAGTTTAAGAAAAATAGACCAAAACACAAAAACTTAACACTGTGCAATGAACCGTGAAAATGAGGTCACGGTTAAATAAAACCTGCTCGACTGACATAAAGATCATAAAATATTTCCATACACCAAATATAGTTGACCTATGGCATATAGCATTAGATAAAAAGACCAAAACTCAAAAACTTAAGGACATTGGACATGTGACTGACGGAAACTTCGTAACATGAAGCATCTATATACAAAGTATGAAGCATCCAGGTCTTCCACCTTCTAAAATATAAAGCTTTTAAGAAGTGAGCTAACGCCGCCGCCGGATCACTATCCCTATGTCGAGCTTTCTGCAACAAAAGTTGCAGGCTCGACAATTATACTGTTTCCTAAAACTATTGACTTATAGAACTTCTTACAGAACTACTTATAGATATCATTGAGCCTGTTAAAGCTGACTATGCAGTATAGGTTTTTGCTCATTGTTGAAGTCCATATGGTGATCTATAGTTGTTAACTTCTATGTCATTTGGTCTCTCATAGAAAGTTGTCTCATTGGCAATTATACAAAATCTTTTTATTTTTATATATATATATAAACAAGAATGTGTCCATAGTACACGGATGCCCCCACTCGTACTATCATTTTACATGTTCACTGGACCGTGAAATTGGGGTCAATACTTTAATTTGACATTAAAATTAGAAAGATCATATCATAGGGAACATGTGTACTAAGTTTCAAATTGATTGGACTTCAACTTCATCAAAAACTACCTCGACCAAAAACTTTAACCTGAAGCGGGACGAACGAACGGACAAACGAACGGACGAACGGAGGCACAGACCAGAAAACATAATGCCCCTCTACTATCGTAGGTGGGGCATAAAAATCTTTACTCAAAACTTTTTTCAGACACTTTGTGATATTGAGCTAGACATCTTGTAAATACACCTGTCTATTTCTAAATTCTAGATATCTTTTATGTTTTTGTATTGTTGTGTTGCTGTCTCATTGACATGTATTCTATCATTATTATTTCAACTATTGATGCCAAGAGATTTATTAAGGGCAAAAGAATAAACAGAGCAAATTTTCCCATACATACATTTCAACATATATTTTCAAGTACCCCTAAAGATATAACCATTTAAAAAGTGATATTCCAGAGAAAAAGATTTTTTTTGTCGATTATCTAGTTCAGGTTTTCCAATTGAATATTGACATAGATAATATTCAAAGTATATTAATCAATTGGTTCATTTAGACTGAATATTTTCAGGAAAATAAATTGAAGTAGTTTTTCTACGAGATTATGGTTAATCTACTACATTTACTATGACATCCTGGTTTCTGAAGTACCCATTTTCCATTTAGTAATGGTATAACTTTTAGTATAAATTTATAGGAAAATCAGTAAAAATATAGGCCAAATAATGTTCTCTTTACTTGACAATATTCTCCCTGAAACTTCAAACTGTTTAAATGACATATCAATAACATAAAGATCAGATCTAAGGAGAACTATGGTCTGTTTTCTTTCATATAAAGTAGATAAATAGAATATCGGTGCTAATTATTAATTATGCTACTTTCATGTATAGCAAACCTAATAAATTAATAAACTTTATAAAAACTGTGAGTTTCTGATTAAATAATAAAAAAACAAAAACAGAAAAAGGTCATTTGGCAGTTGTTTCTTGTTAAAATTGGTTACAATTGTTAAAGCAGCTGTTTTGTACCCACACACATTAAGAATTTAAAATAAGTACCCCTACATATATATTGAGTGTCATCACTAAGTTTGATCAACCCTTAATTGATGTGCTGCATACTGTCTCTATACTTTGTAGATTCATGTTCTTTGAGCATGACATTCATCAAACGCACGATGGGTGTCTTGGTAGAAGCAGGATTTGCTTATCTTTTCTGAGCACCTAGTTGGTCCTTTTTGACATCTTTTATTCAGGATCCTGGGTTTGTGTTTGTCTGATGATTTTCCTGATTTTTTGACTGACACTTAATTTTTTTTTTGACATGACAAAATTGTGGCAGCCCCGATGTTCTGACATCCTGTTAGTCCGACACCCCACTAGTCCGACACCCCATTGGTCCGAAACCCTGAAATGGAACTTGTTTCCCCTAAAATTGTGTGATGACGTTGTTTTAATCGTGCCTATATATATATATATATATAAAAAAGATGTGGTATGATTGCTAATGAAAAAACTCTCCACAAGAGACCAACATGACACAGAAATTTACAACTATAGGTCATCGTACGGTCTTTAACAATGAGCAAAGCCCATACTGCATAGTCAGCTTTAAAAGGCCCCAAAATGACAATATAAAACAATTCAAACAAGAAAACTAACGGCCTCATCTATAAAAAAAAATGAACGAAAAACTAATAGGTATCACATAATCAAACGACAACCACTGCATTCCAGGCTCCTGACAGGCACATACATACATAATGTATAGTGAACATGTTAGTGAAATCCCAGCCTTCCCCCTAACCTTGGACAGTGTCGGACTAACGGGGTGTCGGAATATTGGGGCGACCCCACAAAATTAAATAAAACTTTGTAAGTTGATACAAGGGGTTGAAAGTTTTACGATCAAAAAGGGAGGGCATTGTTTTCAAACTCAGATATATTTATTTATTTATGTAGTTAAAGTGCATGAGCATGAAAAGTTATGGCATCTGTTACAAGTAAAGAGACAGTGGAATGGGTTACAAATAAAAAAGGGAATACTAAGGTTCAAAACTATATGCATTAATTTTAAAATATGTCTGTCTAAAATATACCTCATACAGTGATAGTAAAAAACTGGTTACTGCTGTGCCCTAGACAAACAGATAAGAAGTTAACGAACTCTTCCTTTCATACCTTATGCTCATTATGTAGGTTAGGGATATGGAGGCATGCCATCAAGCAAAAGTGTGTGTTTTTTATAGATTAATGTTAAATAAATAATTTGATTTTGAATGGTTATTTCAATCAAGGTTTTCCAGGGTTGACCTTATGCTTACCATATCTCATCACTAAAATACAATAATATAATATGAAAGTTCAATGGAAAAAAAACGTCAAAGATTTAATGTGATTATAGAATCATTTGTGCTCCCTTGGAATAGAAAGAATTTGTCACTGTTTCTAAAATTATCACAGACTATTTCATATTTATGACTAGTGGACATGTACATCTACCGTTAATGGACTAATGGTAATGTTTAAACTAAATTTGGCATCACCACATAAATCTCTATAGTAAACTTAACTAGAGATTGAAAGGAAAAATGTTCTTTTACAGATAGCTTAATTTAAAGACCATAACTTTATAACTCATCCCATTAGTAGGACACACTTATGTCATGAAAAGACATAACAAGAATGTGTCCATAGTACACGGATGCCCCACTCGCACTATCATTTTCTATGTTAAGTGGACCGTAAATTGGGGTCAAAATTATAATTTGGAATTATAAGTAGAAAGATCATATCATAGGGAACATGTGTACTAAGTTTCAAGTTGATGTAACTTTAACTTCATCAAAAACTACCTTGACCAAAAACTTTAACCTGAACTTCGCACTATCATTTTCTATGTTCAGTGGACCATGAAATTGGGGTCAAAACTATAATTTGGCATTAAAATTAGAAAGATCATATCATGGGGAACATGTGTACTAAGTTTCAAGTTGATTGGACTTCAACTTCTTCAAAAACTACCTTGACCAAAAACTTTAACCTGAAGCGAACGGACGGACGGACGAACGGAGGCACAGACCAGAAAACATAATGCACCTCTACTATCGTAGGTGGGGCATAAAAATAAATAATAGGTTAAACAAAAAGACCATATAGATCCTTTATGATAAAAGGATGATTTTGTCTTAACGAATAAAAATTTTGAAAATCATACCTAAGTATAAATTAAAACAGCACCAACCAACCCCTTTCTGACAAAAGTGTTATTTTCAACAAGTTCTTATCAATTCATGAAACTTTTATTTAATATTTTAAAGCGAAAGAACTTATATTTGCAATAACTTTAAATAAGATTTCAAATATCGTTATATCAATCAGCAACTGTTTTTTTTCCCTCGCATATAAGATATTTACCAGCTAGCTTAGGGTTAAAAACTTTAGGTTAATTACAATGACAACGTCATTGGAATCTAGAAATACCAGACAGGTTATAGCAATCATTGGAGGTTGTTCTGTAAAAATACATCATTAACTTTTGTCTGCTAACTGGAATTGCTATTTCATAGGATTAGACACATTTTTCAAAATATCAATTGGAATAAATCAACAGTTATATGAAATGACAAAAAATTTGATGAAATAACTATGTGGTAATTTTTCCATTAATTCTTGTTGACCAAATACGCTAAATCTAATTTCAAGATCCCAGCCAGACGATTGTTCTGAAAAAAGTAAAGTAAAATGGCTATTTCAATTACATTAATTTAATTTCTAGAAAATTATCCTACAAAGAGACAACTAATCTATTCATTTTTCTGTGTGTAATGAGTTATTTGAAATTTTCAAGGAGAAAGAACTGACTTTTGATGTGCATTCTTTATAAAGATTATTACATGATTTCATCTACCCTTTTTGTATTGGATATTATATTAATCTTCAATGTGCAAATGAACTTCTTATTATTTATAATTGGTGCATTCAACACAATCCTTATGAGTTTCCTTAACATCATTAATGACCTAGTGAAGCCAAAATACTGCACATCTTATGCTCTTTTCATATAAAATCTTAGATGGAATTAGATACAAAAATTTGCACTGGTAATATAACTAGAGGCTCTAAAGAGCCTGTGTCGCTCACCTTGGTCTATGTGAATATTAAACAAAGGAAGCAGATGGATTCATGACAAAATTGTGTTTTGGTGATGGTAATGTGTTTGTACATCTTACTTTACTAAACAGTCTTGCTGCTTACAATTATCTCTATCTATAATGAACTTGGCCCAGTAGTTTCAGTGGAAAATGTTAACAAAAATTTACAAATTTTATGAAAATTGTTAAAAATTGACTATAAAGGACAATAACTCCTTAGGAGGTCAATTGACCATTTCGGTCATGTTGACTTATTTGTAAATCTTACTTTGCTGAACATTATTGCTGTTTACAGTTTATCTCTATCTATAATAATATTTAAGATAATAACCAAAAACAGCAAAATTTCCTTAACATTACCAATTCAGGGGCAGCAACCCAACAACAGGTTGTCCGATTCATCTGAAAATTTTAGGGCAGATAGATCTTGACCTGATAAACAATTTTACCACTGTCAGATTTGCTCTAAATGCTTTGGTTTTTGAGTTATAAGCCAAAAACTCCATTTTACCCCTATGTTCTATTTTAGTCGTGGCGGCCATATTGATTTGATGGCCGGGTCACCGGACACATTTTTTAAACTACATACCCTAAAGATGATTGCGGCTAAGTTTGGATTAATTTGGCCCAGTAGTTTCAGAGGAGAAGATTTTTGTAATAGATAACTAAGATTTACAAAAAATGGTTAAAAATTGACTATAAAGGGCAATAACTCCTAAAGGGGTCAACTGACCATTTCGGCCACATTGACTTATTTGTAAATCTTACTTTTCTGAACATTATTGCTGTTTACAGTTTATCTCTATCTATAATAATATTCAAGATAATAACCAAAAACAGCAAAATATCCTTAAAATTACCAATTCAGGGGCAGCAACCCAACAACGGGTTGTCCGATTCATCTGAAACAATCGTAACTACTCGGCCATTCTCGCTACGCAGTACAATAGCCTCGTATGCACTACGGAGAAATTCTTCTTAAATTGTTGGCCGGAATTGTAGTGATCCGCGACACAAAGAAGTTCTATCCTCCAGGTGGCGCTATAATTTGGTTACATATCACAGAGTAATCAAGAACTTTAACTCTGCCAAATATTTTGGCGCGAAAGAAGGAGCAAAGTAAATAAGTAATGGTAAAAAATTTGTACCATTCCAGTCGAAAAAATATAAAATTCAATCGGATCGGAAAATTTTCCGGACAGGAGCAAGTTAAATCAGTAGTGGTAAAAAAAATGTACCAGTCCAGTCGAAAAAATATAATTTTGAATCGAATCGGAAAATTTTCCGGACAATGATTCCTCCGCCTAATGCATACGAGGTTATTTCTTCGTGCAACCAGAAAGGCCGAGTTGTTCCGATTGCTGAAAGTTTCAGGGCAGATAGATCTTGACCTGATAAACAATTTTACCACTGTCAGGTTATAAGCCAAAAACTGCATTTTACCCTTATGTTCTATTTTTAGCCGTGGCGGCCATCTTGATTTGATGGCCGGGTCACCGGACACATTTTTTAAACTACATACCCTAAAGATGATTGCGGCTAAGTTTGGATTAATTTGGCCCAGTAGTTTCAGAGGAGAAGATTTTTGTAATAGATAACTAAGATTTACAAAAAATGGTTAAAAATTGACTATAAAGGGCAATAACTCCTAAAGGGGTCAACTGACCATTTCGGCCACATTGACTTATTTGTAAATCTTACTTTTCCTTCGGGCCAGGTGAGCTAAAAATAACAAATACCTGAGGGTGTTATAGTGCAGATCATTACCACAGAAAAACTTGCCAATGGTCAATTGAGTCAAACTCTACATAAAACTTCATTTGTGTGTTTGTTAAATAATTATACTGATGTATACTGATGTTTTGTTATCATTATCTTAAATTACAACTTTTTATTTATCAGAATTTAGGTTAATATCATGTGGGTAACATTTATACAATAGTTACCTCCTAGCCACATATATCAATATATCTTTAATATTATCAACTTTTTCTTTTGCAAGTTTTTATTGTGCTAAACAAGTGGGTAGCGTTAAAATTGCTACTTGCTGAATCAATGTGTATATATATATATATATATATATATATATATATATATATATATATATATATGTAGGACTCAAATCCATGGTGAGTTCCAAATCTATGGCAGATTCCTAATCTATGGTAAATGTGACGTCATGCCATTCCAAATCTATGGCAATTTTTTTACAATCCTAATCTATGGCAAGTTTTGTAGTTTCCTAATCTATGGCGGATTTTTATTGTTTCCAAATCTATGGCATTTTTTTTGCAAAAAGAAAACAATGCAGTACATATTCGACCAATGACTTGTCTTACGAAAGAGGAAGTATACGACAACGGGAACATGTCTTTAAACATTTGTGAAATAAGCATTTCATAATGGTCAACCAAAAAATGTCATAAATTGTAAATTCATAAACCTTAATACAGACTTCAAGATGAAATGGTGTGCTCTGTAAAAAATAAACATTTTTTTAAACTGTGCATGGTATCTGTTTAATCAATTCATTAAACCAACTAATAAGTCGTTTAACAAACAAGAAGACCGCTTTTAATAAATAAAAATAAAAATAAATAAAAAAGTAACAAATAAAAACAAAATACAGTTTGAATTTTGAAATAATATTTATTTCAGCGATATCGTTAATTCATCTTTTTTATTTGATGTGGATTTAAATCAAATTTGTATCCGGTAATTTGATCTTTCACATTATAAACTTTGCCAGCCGTAGACCGTAGAATACTACCAGAACTCCTTTTAAAAATATGCGATACTGAAAATAGCGGTGCCCTTATTCATCGCGGGCATTGACCGGTACAGCACATCTTGTCCCTCTTCGGAATAGTAGGTCACATTTTCCTTAAAACCACCGGCAAATTTTTGTCAGGAAAATAATTTCATCTTGAATGGTGTTCAAATCTATGGGTTCCGCCATCGTTAGCTGAAGCGAAGATGTAATATGGCGTTATTCAATTGTGACGTTATCTGTTACTCTCTCCCCCAGATCTGCCATAGATTTGGAGGAAACAAAAATCTGCCATAGATTTGAGTTGTTTGGCGTTTGTAACGTCACATTTACCATAGATTAGGAATCTGCCATAGATTTGGAACCTGCCATAGATTTGAGTCCTACATATATATATAAATGTGAGGGAGAAAGAGCTAATTCTTACTCAGAGGAAAAACATTCTCAACCTAGACTGAATATATCTTGCATAACAACAATATTACAACAGTAACAGCTACCAGGGAATATCACTAATCATTACCTTAAATACATTTAAAAAGTCATCAATATCTTCATCTGTCGGAGAAGCTTCTAAGGGAAAACACAATCTCTTAAACCTGAAATTAATGAATCTTAATATTAGATACACTAAGACAATATGGTCCTCTAAAGAACAACTTTGATATAAATGCATTGAATTTATGTATTTTGAAAATCAAAGTTAAAATTCATAGCTATAAACTTTCTCTCACATGATTATCTGTCTGTAAAGGAGGTCAGCTCCTGTCAAGATACTAAAACTCAATAAAGACTTCACAAAATAATGCCATTCTAATCTGACTTCAATGTTTACTAAAATCATTATTTCGCTTGGTTGTAAAATATTACATCTTTCTTTAAAGTCGTAAAATATAAAACTTTCAAATTTCAATGATATGAAACATGATGTTTCAGATAGGAAAATAATTATTTCAATGACTGTATTTTAACTTTGATCACATTGATTTGTCCCTAAGAAAAATATTCTTAGATTCTTGTCTTAATTTAAAAAAAACAGAATTGTGAAATCATTTTCTAAATATAACTCTGTTTGGTGTACATCTAAACTTGTTTGTTAAGGATCTAAAAGAAACAATTTTTAGACTAGGAATTCGTTTCAGTAGTAATTTTGGTGCCGTGACCAGCATAAACTTAGAATTCAAACTCAAACAAGGCCAAGGAACTTATAATGTAAATGGCAATAACTATAACTTTCATCTTTTCTGTATGGAAGTAGGGGTATTTCTTTGTCAGAGCAAATAGTACAAATGGCTTTTAAAGGGAAGGTAAAAGCAGATGAATAAATTATCAGTTTAGTGTGGCTAACAGTATTTTAAACTACTTACCTAACACTGTGTGAGCACAACATATGTCTAGAATACACTTCCTCTGAAACTAGTAAGTTATCCTCATACTGAACTGTTAGCTCTCGAAGCTCTTTCTGTGGATTTTCTATATCACCATAGAAATAGAACTTGTTTTTGTCATTCAAGATGGCTAGATCTATCACCTGAAACAAGAATATACTGTTAAAACCATAGAAATAGAACTTGTTTTTGTCATTCAAGATGGCTAGATCTATCACCTGAAACAAGAATATACTGTTAAAACCATAGAAATAGAACTTGTTTTTGTCATTCAAGATGGCTAGATCTATCACCTGAAACAAGAATATACTGTTAAAACCATAGAAATAGAACTTGTTTTTGTCATTCAAGATGGCTAGATCTATCACCTGAAACAAGAATATACTGTTAAAACCATAGAAATAGAACTTGTTTTTGTCATTCAAGATCTAGATGGCTAGATCTATCACCTGAAACAAAATATACTGTTAAAACCATAGAAATAGAACTTGTTTTTGTCATTCAAGATGGCTAGATCTATCACCTGAAACAAGAATATACTGTTGAAGCACTGCTTTATTAGGTAAAGTATTTCTAAATTTGTTCTATTTAAATGACAATGGTACTCTGTCATATCAATGTTCAAAAGAAAGCATATACTTGTGTTCACACTCTACATGATTTTAAAGGGACTTATGTGCAATAAAAATACTTATATTGGAACCAATTCTTTGTTTGGTTGTTTTTGTACCAAAATGCTAAAATTTATGTCTTATTGGGACAAATAAATTTCACCAGATATGTGTTAAAACTTCTAAAAGATTAAAAAAGAAGCCTACTCTATGACTTTTTTTTCAAACAATGTAAGCTTTAATATGGTTTTAACAAATGCAGTACATTATAATACCACTACTGTATGACAAGTCAGTGTACAATGATATGTACTAATTACTCTATCATACAAATGATATTAGGCCAATTAAAATTAATTGCTAGATTTTCATCCCCGCCCGCCCCTATGAAATCGTCCCGCCCCGATTTTTTTTATTTAACAAAAATACGATTTCCGGATTTTATCATGTCCGTTACCGGGAACCATCGATAATTTCGTTTCATTCAACACTTCCTGTTTCAAATTTCGTTTTTGTATTTCTCCGAGTAATCTAATAACGATATGATTGAGTCGACATATTCTGCTGCTCTATTATGACAACATCTACCGAGAATAGAGATTGATAACGAGAAGTGCATGAAATATTCGAGTAACGAGTAAAACGCCTTGTCATTTAACACAAATTGCGGTAGTCACAAGTGAATCGAAAACCGTGTTTTTTCTTTATTTATACGATGACTTTGTGTCAGGAAATTTGGACTGTAAATGATATCCAAAGCGCAAGAATCGTAGAACAAATTGGTACAAAAAACATGACTGGATTACAGAAATTGACACAAGCACGAATTTGTTTGATTTATGACCGTATATTGAGAAAAAAAAGTCGACAAACACGCATTTTAATTCCCTTATATTTACCCATGGCTGTTGTTTTTGTTGACAAACAGCAAACACCCTCTGTAACTGTCCCAATACCCTCAATTTAGTCATTTAAAAACTACTTTTTGGTTAAGTTCATGTTTTACATCACATAATTACTTTCCAAACTGAGTTTAAATTTTATTTTGTACTCATAATACTTGTGTTGCATACAATTGTACCAATACATTTTATTGATTTTATGTGGACTACAAACCATTGCTTAGAAAGCAAAATAAATTTGGTGTAGGTCTAGTCCAACTGAAGAGAGCATTTCTCTTCCCTTTGATGTATACTATAAATAGGTTTCTAAAGCGGCAATTACATGTATAACAGTGGTTGCCAATCAGGGATTTTTATTTAAGTTTAAAAAATAGTGTCAGATTCCTTATACAACATGTATATACATTATACAAGCTTGTTTTCCACTAGCATATACCCCGCTGTATGAAGAACTTGTGACAAGGGTTTCATATGAAATAAAATTTAAAAAATAAAATCCTCCCACCCGCCCCATGTTTTTCAAAAATTTGGATGAAAATCTACTAATTAATTTTAGTTGGCCTTAGGACAATTGAACACTGTGTAACCAAATTATCCTGAATTTGTCATATTACATATTATCATATTTAAAATCAATTTTAGGACAATATCAATCAAATATATTATAGATATTTAATCTGAAACTGTGAAAAATTTAAAATAATAGGACTATAAATTGTAAAGCAACTCATTGTTTTGTATAAGGGAGATAATTCCAATTGACGTAATAAAAAATTGTACTGAAATTTATTAGGACAATATCAGCCAATCAAATTGCGAGAAATTACTCTCAATCAGGATGGTTGCTGTTTATTCACCTCATTACTAAGAAATCGTGAAAGAGAGAAAATCATCTCAAGGTTACTTGGGAGAAATTGATAAAACATGTTTTTTTTCTTCTTGATCAAATATTCGCTACACTTAGACGCTGTCACAACAAAGATGGAACATGCTGATATGCAAATCAATCCATCTTATAACAATTGTCTAATGGGTTTTGTGTTCACTTAAACAATACACCCAGCACTTTGATCAAAATCTATTAGCTAACTTGAAAAGAACTTTTCAAGGCTGTTTATAGATTTTCAAGTATTTTCAAATAGACCTTATTATTCAAACTTTTCATGGACTAAAAACAGATAAAATAACATCTGAATACAATATTAATATCTTATGAACTATGTTTTTTTTATCAATCAGATTTGGTATAGCTATTGAACAATTATTTTAGCAAGTTGGTCAATTTGTATTGTTTTCTAACAGCCTAAAAAGTGAGCTTTCAGCGGTTATCAATGAAAATTTTAGAATAAGGGGTTTATCTAATGATCTTCCATCTGTAAAACTTCATTTCAATCAGGCAATGGAAATTTTTATCATCTTAAAACTTCTTTTTTATGAAAATATTTTTTTTTTCAAACATTTTCAAACTTTGAACTATTCACCCCCAATTCTGAAAAGGCATCCTATATCTGCATAATGAACAAAGTGATGACTATATTTTTAGAGTAGTTCAGAATCTTTTCAGGAGAAATATGAAAGTTGTCAAATACAGTTCATTCATCTCCTTAAATAAATGATCTTTAATAGTTAAAATTTCAGCCCTTTCAAAAACATGAAGCAAGATCTCTTCCTGTTTCTTTACATTTCCTTGCTTCTATGCCTCCTTTGAACAGAATATATACCTACTTCTTGAACAGAATATATACCTACTTCTTGAACAGAATATATACCTACTTCTTGAACAGAATATATACCTACTTCTTTTCTAACTCTGGCTTCTGCTTCATCTGCCTCCTGTGGACTTCTCCCAAGTAGGACCAGGCTTTCCAAGTTATCTCTGTCTTTAATGGTGTATGGTAGCATATCTGAGCCAGAGTCAACAAATAAGACAGGTTCTTCTCTCAGATTAAATAACAGGATGTCCTAATATGTAAATATAACAATTTAACCTTCAAATACATGAACTTAATTACCCCCAGAATGGGACATACCAAATCAGACTTATTACTGGGTTTGTACTTACATGAGCAACTTAACAGGTGTCACGTGTGGTGCAGGATCTGCTTACCCTGAGACCATCCCCAGTGTTTGGTGGGGTTTGCAGCTCTGTCTTTAGTTTTCTATTTTGTGTTTTGTTTACTATTGTTTGTTTGCTGGCTTTTTTCTTTTCTAGCGATGGGGTTGTCAGTTTATTTTCAACTATGAGTTTTTTAATGTCCTTTTGGTATCTTTAGCGCCTCTATTTAACCAAAATTGCAATACTATAATTTACATTCTGGTAAATAATCATTTAAATTTGATTAAAACATTCCATAGAAAGTGAACACTAATTTACATATAGACAAAATAAAAGTTGATATTTTAAGATTTCAATGTGAAGAAAACCCATTAATCTATACATATTGGTTTGCTGTGGGTGGATAAATATCATAATCAATGGTTTGATATTGCAGAATCTATAGTTATACACAAACAATCTTTGTGTCTGTACCAAACTAAGCTATCTTGATATACTGAATAATATATATTTAGTGAAATTCTGGTTTCAATTGTAGCCTTAGCTAATATTATAAAATTTTGTTTGCACAGTAAACTACTGAACTTACAGTGAAACCTTCATTTGACAAACTATCCAGTATAGTTGACAGACCTCGTTCTGTTGGTTGACCACATGCCCATACAGGCAAATTAGGGCATGCTTTTCTAAAGTTTGGAGCCCTGTAAAACTCATATTTCCTGTCTGTTTTCTGTGGAATATCTTTCACCAGGAAATATTTACCCTGAAATAAAAACAAAAATTCAGAAATTGACAGCTTGAAAAACAAGTAAAAGTGACTTAATAATTTGGAAACAGCTGGAAAATGTTCAAAAGACAACAACCTTACAACATAAACCAACAAAAATGGACATTCAACGGTCATATAACATGATGTCCTACTTGGCTTATATTGTAAAAAAAAAGCATTTCATAACAAAATTATCGACAATAGTTAACAAATGTATAAAGAATAGAACTGGCACTACTATATATATATATATTCTCTAAAAATACCATTCATTTCACAATTCTGAAAGTACACAGCTTTTTACATTTTGCTAAATATTGTTATTCATATGGTATAAAATACAAAGATAGAATGAGTCTGTTATAACATAATAAACCCATCAAATAAAAATGTTCTCTTTTCTTTTTGGTACAAATTGATCAGAATCAATACACAATGGTATTACAAGGTCCTTACATCTACGTTATGTGAATAACCTATCGTAAATGTTTTGTTACTGGAACTACATAAAAATATAGCCAATTGTATAAGTCATTATGACTTTTTCTTCACTAAGGAATCAATATTGATCTCTTCAAACAACACAGTTCCTCATTTTAAAGATGTGCAGGATTATATAACTATAAAATAATAACCCCATTTTGAGTTTACTGTCTAATTTTATAGGACAAAATCTTAGTCCAAAAAGTTGTTCTGTTTATATAAGGCACGTCTTTCTTTGCATAATTGTGTATAGTGAAGTGTTATTAATATTGCAATCTGAGGACCCTCCTACATATATTATAAAGGAACTGAGTTCCAATGTCACCCACGTTGCACATATTTTTTTTCTACCAGCAATAACGAAACAATACAACTGCAAAGATATTTTGCAGTCGTATAAAAAGCACCATTTTTCATAATTTTTTTATTTATAAATTATAATCTTAGAGGTTTGATGGCAAATGCAATACAATTTTTAATATAATTGATATTGCCAAGGGGCATAACTGTTTTAAAAATATTTGAACGACACAAATTATTGAAAATTGTCCAGTCCTTGCTGGTAGAAACCTTTGATATAAATATCATAAAAAGTTAATGCCCCAAGGCTTGCAGCTCAGGAGATATTAAACACTAGCACAGAATATATGAGCCCAACTCCACTGAGAGGACCCTGTATAACATATTATATCTATAATAATCAGCACATAAGTATGTTGATTTAGCTTTGCTCATTGTTGAAGGCCGTACAGTGACCTATAGTTGTTAATGTCTGTCATTTTGGTCTCTTGTGGACAGTTGTCTCATTGGCAATCATACCACATCTTCTTTTATTATATTAGATAATAAGTGTCTTCATTCTTATAATTAATGAACAGGTTGAACATTCCCCAAATTATATATACTCTTTACTTTAAGTGAATTGATTCTTTTTGTATCAAAATTGCCAAAGAAAATTAATTGTCCTCAGTTGCCTTATTTCTATTTACACAGATTTTCAGTTCTCTAATGGTTTAGCTTAAAATAGTTTTATTGTATCACAACTATGCTTATATGACCTTGGACAATGTTACATTATAAATCAACATAAAGAGACAGTTAGATCCTTTAAAGGAACTGTTCAATACATTAATGCATTGTATTTTCTTATATACAATATCCCATGACTATCTCACTTAACATTGAGAGATTTGTGTTTTCATTGGAGGTAGGACGTAATGGTTCAATCTCAGGCCATGTCAAAGACCTTAAAATGGTACAAGATATTTGCTGCTTGACTTAGGAGGTTTATACATGGCTAGCCATAAAACAGGTGCATGCAGCCCAACATTTTTTTCTTAAAAGCTCCGGTACCAAGCCAAGAATATGGCAGTTATTATCAATTAGTTCGTTTCGATGTATGTTCATTGTTGGGGTTTGTTTTTGCTGCACTTCAGTGTTTCTGTTGTTCCTTTGTTTTCCTCTTTAAGTCTTATTGTTGATGTGTTTCCTTCAGTTTTAGTTTGTAACCCAGATTTATTTCCCTCTCAAGCTGTTTATGACTATTGAACAGCAGTACACTACCGTTGCCTAGTTTACATTATATTTAGGAGAAAGGCTAAAATACTGATAAATTTACACACTTTTAGTTGAGAAGAAATAAATCTAAGTATTTATTATAAATCCATCTTCCCCCAGATTTATTTGAAGTAAAAGATGATACAGAATGCAAATTTCTTTAATGATTTCTCTGCTTTCAGGACATTAGAAATCCTTAAACCTGAAAGGAAAAATGTCTTATTTGATAAATCTGATGAATTTATTGGCTGTTTAAATTGTTTATCATGTTTGAAAGTCTAATCATTTCCAGATGAGCTAATATTGGCATGTCCCTTCAACATAAAAATCTAATTCCATTTCAAACATCATTGGAATATGTTTAAACAACTTGTTTCCATCAATATGGTCAAATTTAGAATGTCAATTTATAAACAGAAAAACAATCTTGAGAAACGTAGTTTAACTAGGTTTATTCAAATAAGAATCTGTACAAATTTGTTCTTCAAATATGCATTAAATCACAGCCAAAGATAGCAATTACTGATTATATTAAGTAATGAAGTTATAAGGTATTAATGAAGACCATATATTGCAGAATTGTACAGCTTGAATTCATGGTGATATTTGAGTGAGAGTGTGAATTTACATTATAAATTCAAACAAATTTTAAGTGGACACAGCCAATCTACAATGTATTCTACATGAACCAAGCAAAGCTTACTCAATATGTAGTATGGGTATAATTGTTGTTCATTGATGAAAGCTGTAAGACGGCCGCTAAGTTACTTAATTCTACTTTATTTGGTCTCTGGTGGATCAGGAGTTGTCTCATTAGCAATCATTATTTTCATATTGATAGATGCATGGTCCTGGGCATACCTAATGATATTTCTGATGAAAAAAATGAACACTGGGCCAGGTTCCCTTGATCCTGGCAAAGATGATGTAAAATCATTTTACTGATATAAAATTTATAGCTATAAGTTTAAGACATTTTATACAATAAATTTTTAACAAACTCTATTTAGTGAATCAACAAAAAACAGTTTTTACAACTGGTCTTCATACTTATATGTTTTCAGACATGTTTGATGTAGTGACCTTGACATTTGACCAAAAAGTTTATAGTTCTTTTCTCTTCCCTATATAAGCTTCAAATGTAAACCAATAACAGACTATAATTTTTTTTTTTCAAAAAAAATCTTTCTTCAGTATATTTTAGTGACCTGAAGTTTTGTCTGACTCACTCCAAAATCAATGCCTTCTTCCACTTCCCTACAGTTTATGGTTTTAAAAGTATGTTATATAAGTATTTATTCTGGTCCGTACTTTCTACCCTTAACTTTTATGGCTATATATATTTAGTGTTTTGAAGATCTCTTTATTTCTGAATTCATTATCTTAAAAGACTTTCAGAATATAGGGAATTACAATGAGAAATCTGTATAAATGCTTTTCTCAAATGTTAATGTATTTTTCATAGCTCTTTGTTACATTAAAAAACCATGACTATGCAGAATTATCAGTTTTCCTAAGTATTAGATATATCTACAATTATATACATATATGAAAAACATTGACATTTAGATAGGAAAAACTTCAGTTAATGGCCTCACAAACAATTAACCTTAATACTACAAAGCTAACTGATACCTTCTACATTTATAGATATATATGGGGGAGTTGTTAAATAGTCTAAACACCTACAGATGCCCACCTATAGATGTAGTCTATAGACTGCTCAACTATATTTGTACTTCACATCTGAATTTTATTGTTGTTGTTTTTATGAAATTTTGTATGCTACATAGAATTCTTGCTGAAAGTCATAATTTATAAAAGTAAACAATTATTATGTCAAAGTCTGGTCTTCAACGCCGAACTTATAATGGATCACAACAAACAGCAAGTTATAAAGGGCCCCAAATATGACTAGTGTAAAACCATTCAAACAGGAAAACCAACAGTCTTATTTATATAATTTATATAAAAAGGAGAAATAAGATACACTTATAAACCATATCTAAACAAAGGACAACCACTGAACATTAGGTTCTTAACTACTTAAACTAATAGGACAGGTGCAAAAAAATCAGCAAGCTTGAACAATAATTCTAACACAATATTGTCACATCAAAATATGGCAGAAACAAGCGAAAAATACACTGAACAAAGAAATTTGATGTATGACACAATGAAATATTTGGCTTATTATACTTTCTTGTTATTTGATTATCTAGAAATTCAAGTTTCAAGATATAAAACTAATTTGATGCTAAAAATATACGCAATCCTTTCCAATTCACCAAATTCACTGATATTATTGTAAAACCATAACTTGCCTATATATAGTATCTTGTTTAGCTTGAGAAGTAGCAATCTCCTAAAGGATAAGGTTGATGACATCAGCTATTTTCGTCATTTTGTATTTTTAAGCTTACTGTTGATGACAGGCAGTCATGCAGAAGTTTAATCAAGCCAATGTTATACAATCTTGTATAAGTGACAGGTGACCTTGTTAAATGCTGCTGACCACACATAGTCCCACGTCCTGCTGTAATGGTGGTCACTTCTGACGACAGATAATGTATTGAAATACTTAAAGTAAATACAATTACACAAGGTAATTGGTATTGATATGTGGAAATTGACATATGGACAAGCTGAAAATTTTATTTTTCATGGTAATCAATTTCCAGATAAAAATAACAAGTCGGTAAATCACCAAAGATATTTTGGGCTGGATGATAAACAATTAAATGAAAACATGGAGTATAATACTTCCATGATTAAAATAATCTAATGAGCATATGTAACACAAGGAAGCTCATAAGTCCTTCAATGTCATACCGAGTATATCATATTTTTTATATTTTTTTTTTTACTCGGTTTGTAAAACACTTAGCCCATATGTAAAATATAAATAGAGAATGTGTCCATGGGACACAGATGATGCCCTTGCTTGCATAAAACACTATAAAGGAATATAACGCAACAGAACTAGCTGTAAAAGAAGTGTTATCCAAATTCAAACTTGATCCATGTTTTATGGAATATTAGCATTGTGAACAAGTTTCATTGTAATTGGTTGAGACAATTATTAAAAATTTGAGGACAAAAAAAAAATTACGGACATACATACTATCAGGAGTATTGCACTTTTATATCTTATTTTTTGGGCCGAATACATCCTAACTGAACTTACTGGTGTTTTCTGTCTGCAGTATACCAATATCACTGGTTTTGATTGATTGATTCAGATAGGTAATTGCTTTACGCCTTATTTGAACCTTTTGAGTAAACAAACCTCTCCTTTAATGCAATGACATACTACTTAAATATCACCTCATTATCAGTGGGGTGATAATAGAAGAGAAAACTAATGTTTCATCAAATTTTCTGTGTCAAATGGCCATTATTAAGTAAAAAATATGTTAATATGTAATATGGATACTATAAAAGGGAACGAAAGCTTAATTCAACTGCAATTATTCTTTAAACAACTTTACACTAATGACTAAATAACAGAGAATATAGCAAAATTTGCACATTATATTATATAGAACTCTTTGTTGTGCAATTATGAATAAAAAAAATCAAATAAAAGGCTATTTTCATATGACAGACTTTCATCTCTGTAATATATCATTTTTTTTTTTAACAGGTAACCGACACTGCGGAAGGACAATCAGTCAAGAAAGAACTAAAATTTACAATTGGTGCGATTTGGGAAAAAAAATGAACTGTTTTCAAATTTTGTCATGTATAGAAAACATAAAACAGACAAGTTTGTCCTGGGAATTAAAAGTCAGTAATATGAAAATGTTCTATTGTCAGACAATCACACCAGAAGATGTTGATGTCAATTTAACATTATATGTATGTTAAGTGGAATCAGGAAGCCTGGCTATTGGAGCAGAGTTTTATGTCATTGTGAGCATGCTAAAGATAATTATTTGTTTGTAATATAAGATTAATGGTTAATGAAGAACAAAATGATCATGTTATATCACGATATATTTTCACAAGATATACCCAATTCAATTACAAAACCATTATTATCAATTAAATGGAGACTCGTTATCACAATGTTTATGTTATATAGCTATATTATAATCAATTGAATGGGGTGTACTTATTATTACAGTGAAGACGAAATGTTGCTGTATATCAGTCAACCTGTTATATATATATGTTGATTGATTGGTTTAATTCCAATACCATAATATACCTATCGAAAACAGCACGTTTTTCAGCATCCTATTTTCTGTAGTTTTGCTCTCATAGCATATATCTTAAGTTATACTTTCTGTTTAATCAATATTATGATTCGACTCCTAACGCAGAAGAAAGTAAAAATAACAAAATATAAAATAGAGAGACTTGCCCTCATTTGGATTTACTTTTTGTTTTTTTGGTTGATATTTTGAGCTCTTCTAAATAAGTTTTGGATTTTCCAAATATTTTGTCCTGGAGCATGATTACTGAAGCAATATTTATAAATTGTTGAATTGTGTAAATTGAGGCTTTAGGATAGAACAAGAGGCTGTCACAACGACAGCAAACCGGATTTATTAATATTTATTTGTGTCCTGGCAATATCACAAGAACCATTACTGATGAATGGTGAAAGTGAAAATCGTCAATATCAAATTTGACCTCCATTTTGTCATCAGTATCAACATCTTAAAATTTGAAAAGCTTAGATTGAATGGTTCATGAGTAAATGCAACAACGTGAATGGAAACGCCATTTCACAATCTTTCAAGAACCATAACTCCTGAACAGTAAAAGTCAAAATCGTCATAATTGAACTTGACCTTTAATTTGCCATCAGTAACAACATATAAAAATTTCAAAAGCTTTGGTTGAATGGTTCATGAGAAAATGCACGGACACGACTGGAAACACCATTTTTCAATCTTTCAAGAACCATAACTCCTGAACGGTAAAAGTCAAAATCGTCATTATTGAAGTTGACCTCCATTTTGTCATCAGTAACAACATATTAAAATTTGGGAAGCTTAGGTAGAACAGTTCATGCGTAAATGCACGGACACCACTGGAAACTCCATTTTTCAATCTTTCAAGAACCATAACTCCTGAACGGTAAAAGTCAAAATCACCATTATTGAACTTGACCTCCATTTTGTCATCAGTAACAACATATTAAAATTTGGGAAGCTTAGGTAGAACAGTTCATGCGTAAATGCACGGACATGACTGTAAACTCCATTTTTCAATCTTTCAAGAACCATAACTCCTGAACGGTAAAAGTCAAAATCGCCATTATTGAACTTGACCTTCATTTAGTTGTCAGTAACAACATATTAAAATTTTAAAAGCTTTGGTTGAACGGTTCATGAGTTAATGCACGGACAACATTTGATTCCCGCCCGCCCGACCGACCGACCGCCCGCCCGCCGTACATCCCCAAATCAATAACCGACATTTTTGTCACAAAAATCCGGTTAAAAATTGGTACGGTTAATGTTATTTATAGCAAACTTATAACTCAGGACTTTGAAATTTTCAAATGGAAATTCATATCTATCACCTATAATAAAAAAAAAAAAATTGAGTATGGAAATGGGGAATATTTTAAAGAGAAAACAACCCAACCAAAGAGCAGATAACAACTGAAGGCCAACAATGGGTCTTCAATGCAGAGAGAAAATCCGCACCCAGATTGATTTCTCTATTATTAGTTATAGAATGACACAGATAATTGTATAACCAATGATAACTAAAATCATCAACGACTGATTTTATTTTTAGAGGTCTGGGTCAGTTAATTGTTTTGCACTGTAGATCATATAATAATTATAATGTATCTAGTTCTGTAGTTATATAACATGATCCATCGCCCTGTAAGATTAATCGTTGACTATTTATTCAGTCTTTTTAGTTCTGTAGTTATATCTACCATTGATCATTTTAATCAAACACGTATCTGTGTGGTTGGCTAATTGCAATTACTAAACAAATCTTATTATAGGTTGTTCAGTATATTAAATTTAGGTTTATCTCTAATTGAAATATACTATAATATAAAGAGTTAAGAACTCAAGTACTAATTGTTACTAATTCATTAAGTTTCACCTTTCATAAAAAAAATGACTTTGAGATGCATAACTGTGAGCAATAAAAAGCTGTTCTTTTGCTTTTTGTGTTGTTTGCTATGCATATGCTGAATTTGAGTCTTTGATAACTTTTCTATAAGCTGATCATGATATATGACGGCAACATTATAAATGTATTAAATTGGGGTAGTGTTGGGATCTCACTATATATATATAAACAAAATCTTTTAACCCTGCTGCATTTAAGAGCTTGTTTTAAGTCTGATAGTCCTCTGGCCTTTATTTGTCTTGTATGACAATGTATGAGTCCTCTGACCTTTGTTTGTCTTGTATGATTTTTAATTTTGGTTCATTTATACGTTTTGAAGTTTACAGTGATGTCCATTTTTCTCTGAACTAGTAACCAGTATACATTAAAGTTAAAGGGGCAAGCTGACGACTGCCTCTAGGTGCAGGATTTCCCGCTGTGTTGAAGACCCATTGGTGGCCTTCAGCTCTGTTTTTACTTCTTTGTCCAATTATTGTTTCTTTGACACATTCCCCGTTTCCGTTCTTAATTTTACTTTGATTTTCTCCATTAAAATGAATATTACTGGCATAAACTTTATAGAACTGTGTAGGCAGTGTAACTAAAACAGTTATTATGTGAATTCATTGAACCAGGATCCGAGGTATTGACCAGACAATTTATGGTTTCCTGTAACGTATCTGTATTTCCTTATCCAATAATTACCTAGTCTGTTTTAATCAATAAAAACCATTTTGTTTTAGACATGGGTCACTGGTGTGGTATTGAAATGTTGTGACAATGAATTATTTCCTTTGCTCTATATTCCATTCAACTTGTATAAAAATGATATAGCAGAGCCATAGATGCTTTTTAAAATCAGCACATTCATTTTGTTTTAGACATGGGTCACTGGGGTGGTATTGAAATTAAATCTTGTGACAATGATTTTCTCCTTTACTCCATATTCCATTTAACTTGTATAAACATGATATAGGTATATATGCCACAAATGCTAACGTCAGTACATTCATTTTGTTTTTAACAAGGCTGATGTACAAAACAGATATTGAAACAAATAACAGCAACCTTATCACTACAATGCAGTCTATTCCTAAATAGAGAAATGCATGTTGCTTCGTGATGACATGACAAGGCAAGCCAATAGTTTGTTCTTCTACTGGTCCCCGAGGTAAAGGGTATAAAAGTTGAGCACTGAGAAACATTTTAAAGCCACCTGCCACATTCTATATGCCTGTGCCTCAAGACAGGGGCCTGTAATTCAGTGGTTGTTTTATGGAATATGAATATTTAGCTTTAATTCCTTGACCCCTACCTGTCAGTGAAATCTAACCTAGGTTATTTATTAATGAGTGACAATTAAAACACCTACAGTATTACATTTTCTAACAACTCCACTGCATGGGAATAGTTTCATGATATCTGATATCAACTTGAATGCATGACAGAACAGTTTTATTATATCTAATATCTATATTCGTCACCATCAGAATGTATGGGAATCGTTGTATGATATCTTATATCTATATTCGTCACCATCAGACTGTATGGGAATCGTTTTATGATATCTAATATCTATATTCGTCACCATCAGACTGTATGGGAATCGTTTTTATGATATCTAATATCTATATTCGTCACCATCAGACTGTATGGGAATTGTTTTATGATATCTAATATCTATATTCGTCACCATCAGACTGTATGGGAATCGTTTTATGATATCTAATATCTATATTCGTCACCATCAGACTGTATGGGAATCGGTTTATGATATCTAATATCTATATTCATCACCATCAGACTGTATGGGAATCGTTTTATGATATCTAATATCTATATTCGTCACCATCAGACTGTATGGGAATCGTTTTATGATATCTAATATCTATATTCGTCACCATCAGACTGTATGGGAATCGTTTTATGATAACTAATATCTATATTCGTCACCATCAGACTGTATGGGAATCGTTTTATGATAACTAATATCTATATTCGTCACCATCAGACTGTATGGGAATCGTTTTATGATATCTAATATCTATATTCGTCACCATCAGACTGTATGGGAATCGTTTTATGATATCTAATATCTATATTCGTCACCATCAGACTGTATGGGAATCGGTTTATGATATCTAATATCTATATTCGTCACCATCAGACTGTATGGGAATCGTTTTATGATATCTAATATCTATATTCGTCACCATCAGACTGTATGGGAATCGGTTTATGATATCTAATATCTATATTCGCACCATCAGACTGTATGGGAATCGTTTTATGATATCTAATATCTATATTTGTCACCATCAGACTGTATGGGAATCGTTTTATGATATCTAATATCTATATTCGTCACCATCAGACTGTATGGGAATCGTTTTATGATATCTAATATCTATATTCGTCACCATCAGACTGTATGGGAATCGGTTTATGATATCTAATATCTATATTCGTCACCATCAGACTGTATGGGAATCGTTTTATGATATCTAATATCTATATTCGTCACCATCAGGCTGTATGGGAATCGTTTTATGATATCTAATATCTATATTCGTCACCATCAGACTGTATGGGAATCGTTTTATGGTATCCCCACATTTGTCTAAATGAAATTTCATATTTCCCATGCGAGTTCTCTTTACAGAATCACACAAGGAGAGAGTCACCCTATGAATAATTATCTGTTTGTGAAGAAACCTTGCATACAATTTTTTTTTGACAACTGTAGGTGTATACTCATATTAGTTTATTAACAATTCTTTTTTAAATCAAATGAAAAAAGGTGTTTAATTTGTATAAGACTTTGTCAAATCACTAATAGCCTATCGGAAAGCCTGGTGAAACAGAGAGGCAGATAATTACATAGGGACATTCAAACTCATAAGTAGAATAAAAACTGACAGCGCCATGACAAAAAAATGTCAATCACTAATGAATTTCAACTAATACGAAGAGCTGATGAGTAAAAAAATATGGAAATTTTTATGGAAAATTTAGAATAAAATAGATTTAATGGAAACTAATTTGAGTATTTTGAATTTCCAATTAAGGGTTCATTTGTCATTTAAAATGATTAGAAAATACTAATCAGGGAATAATTAGGTTTTGAGTTTTGAGTTATTTCTGTACATAGATAAGTGGTCACATCTTAGATGCATGATTTTTTTATTAGTTGTTAGTGGCTTTGAACTAACTGTCAGATAACTGTGAGTACTCTCAGATCTGTTCCTAGTGGCTTTTTGTTGTTGGGAAGCACAAGTACCCGGCCACGTTCAATTGTATTTTTGTCCATCTGATGAGTTTAGCCTTTTTCAACTGATTTTTATAGTTTGTTCTTATGTTGTACTGTTATACCACTGTCCAGGTTAGGGGAGGGTTGGGATCCCGCTTATATATTTATGTATGTGCCTGTCCCAAGTCAGGAGCCTGTAATTCAGTGGTTGTCATTTGTTTATGTGTTACATATTTGTTTTTCGTTAATTTTTTTATATAAGTAAGGCCGTTAGTTTTCTCATTTGAATTGTTTTACATTGTGATTGTCATACAGTACTGTATCAGGGCCTTTTATAGCTGACTATGCGATATGGGCTTTGCTCATTGTTGAAGGATGTGCATTGACCTATATTGGTAATTCACAGTCTGTGTCATTTTGGTCTCTTGTGAACAGTTGTCTCATAGGCAATCATACCACATCTTCTTTTTTATATCTTTTGTCAAGTTCTTTTAGATTTTCTCTGAATCCCTAATCTGGCTGCATTATCTCATTTATTTTTATCCAACAAATCACAAAACAAATCTATATACCAGTACTGTGAATTCATTTATTTTTGTGGGTACCAATTTTCTTGGATTGAGGAAAACATATATTCGTGGATATTTAAAATCATGGTTTTGGCAAATTCTGTGTACATTCCTTCAGAAAATATGTAATTCATTGAACATTTAATTTAGTGGTTTCTCTGTACCACGAAAAATAAGTATCTAACGAATATTAATGAATCCATATATATTTTGTGTTCAGTATTAGTGACCTTAGTTGAGATTAAAGAACTATTTTATTCATGGTTTATTTTTATACCAAATTAAAAAAGGTGTTTCATTGGTAAGATTGACTTGATCAAATTACTGATCAGCTTTCAGAGAGACTTATAAAATAGCTGCCTATCACAAATGAAAGTTGATACATTTGGAAATGTAAAAATTAATCAAAAGTATTACAAATATAATAGGATGTTTTTTTTCGGTTATAAATAGGGATTATTTTATTTTCAATTTGACAGTCATACAACAGTCAAGGTGAATATTTAATTCCTTTTATATTTGTTAAGATGTATTGTCATGTATGGTTTATATGGTGAAACGTCAAATAACAAAAATACAGAAATTTAAGGAAAACGGGAATTCCTTTAAAAAATAGATCAAAAGCTCGAACACATCAAATAAATGGAATATCAACCTGGTTTTATAGCTAGGTAAACATATCACTTGTATGTTATGGTTTATGGTTGTTTGTGTTCTCAATGAGGCATACTTCGTGTATCTTTGTATTTCTTATAAAAAAGAACTGTAATTACATTGCCTACATATCTTGTTTCAAAATTTCATTACAATCACATATGTAGCAACTGTCTAGCCTTATTTGTTTTACCTAGAATGATACGTTTTTAATTTGTTTAGTTTTTAAATGTGAATATATGGTTAAGGTTGTTGTCTAACTTATGTTCACTCTGTTTTCTTCTTTTACAACAGTAATTAAATTGCCTACTATCAGTTTGCTGGTACCAAGACATGTGTTTTTATTTGTCTAAATGTGAATAATGGGTTAGGTTGTTGTCTCAGTAAGATGTATAATAAACTGTATTATACTTTGTTTTCTTTTAAAATGGTAATTAAATTGCCTAGATAATGATAAGTTTTAATTTGCTTAGTCTCTTAATGTGAATATATGGTTAAGGTTGTTGTCTAACTACTTGATATAAGCTTCATTTCCTTCTTACTTCTATTATGACTATAAATTTAACTGCATAATATCCATTTACCTAGAATGTTAGGTTTTCAATTAGTTCAAACTTTAAATGTGAATATATGGTTAGGATTGTTGTCTTTAACTGTTGTATTGTTTTGTTTTTTTCTACTTATTTCCTTTATCTAGAACTGTGATTAATTTATTTGCCAGCACTAAAAAAGGTTTTACCAAGAATGATAGGATTTTCATTTGTTCTTTCTCTAAAGTTACCATATATATTATGTATCTGTCGTCCTAAGACAGATGAAATAGGAATAATTTGAAAGGAAATGAGAGCAACACGTTATCTGAATGGAAAGATGTCACAGAGATCATTACACTGACATTGAGAAATATAAATTTCTCGTGTAATTGCATCCAATATTTCTTATGTAAAGAGACCTATCCCCTAGGCTAAACAGTACTAGAATGAACAGGAAACCAATAGATTTTGGACTTGTAGAAGTTCCAAATAAGGGGAAGTGGAATTAACATTAATCATAGCCAATTTACATCCATTATAACTCTTATTACTGCTAAATTATCTTAGTTCTACTCAAAGGCATATTGCATTGAATAATAAACAGCATGTACATTTTTTTTTAAAATGTTAACAAGACATTTTGTGGTGAATCAGAATGCTAATGGTTTCATTATGTAAAAAAGTAGAGATGTGATATGATTGCCAATGAGACAACTATCCACTAGAGTTTAACTGTAGAGGAAATCAGCAATTATGATGCCACTGCCCTATTTTCAACACTGAGAAGAACAAAAATACAGTAAATGTCCCTACATGAATATTAAGAAACAATCAAAATGTGAAAGGCCTTATTCATAACTAAACAATTATATAAAAAACCAAATATGACAGAAATTTAACTAATTATGTTCTTTTATGTATCTTGCATGGTTACTGATTAATTCTTTTATTTTTTTTTTATTGATTATTGTTTATTGATTAATACATGCACCATATAACAGCTTTTATCGCCTTTTTCTTCAATAACATTGATGGTGGAAAAAATAAGCACAAATTAAAAATTAGTTTTTTATGTTTCACAGAAGAAACTGGACAAAAACCTGACAGTGGAATATATGTGATTTTTCTATTTACATGATATCAGATTAAAGAAGATTTTTTGAATGGTTTCAAATCATATGATGTTATCAATAAATTATTAATTTTTCCATGTATGGGCAATAACTTAATTTCTAACATGATTTTCCAATTAGTCTGTTAAACTTAATTAATCAAAACACAGAGAATAAGTTTACAGCTGAAAGGGTTTCTTAGAATGTTACTCTCCAGAGTATATAGCAGATTCATCTGTAAAATTATATTAAAGAACCATGTCTGCCAATGACAAAAATTATTCAAATAACCAATAATTGCGATATAATTTTTGTAAAACTGTCCAAAAGTTTAGACTATATGCTAAACTGATTCTTACTAAGCATAAAACAATGAAATCAGAACACTTTTTTTTCCTGTCCATTAAAAAGGATTTGAGACTATAATTATACTAGTATAGCATGCATAGACTGGAAGAAACATAAAAAAATTCCATAAAAAAAATTCCAAGATGAAAAATAAGAATTTTCACAATCATCCTAATAACTTTTGAAAAAAACCATAGATAACCTAGTAAATTAGCACTCCATTGATTAACTTAAGTATTATCCTTCAAGCATGACTACTTAAATGATGTTATTTACTTCGTATTTTCAATGTAATTAAACATCAACATCTATATCTGTTGAAGTTACAATTAGGATTAAAATGTTTGTTTTTTTCTTCTAATGACTCCAAGGTCATATACGAAGTCACTTAAGAAACGAATCTGACATATCTGTTACTAAATTATCAAAAGTTCTAGCTGGAAGTTCAAATACTAAAGCTAATAATACTGATTTATTGTCATAAGAGTCTCAATTATATAAAGATAATGGTTATTGTCTAGACTACTAAATTCCCAACATAACATTCACCAGATATGCTTAAGCACAAAACTTGAAAACTTTCCAAAACCACAAATGTTTGAGAACATAAATATCAAAAGGACCTGTACAAAACAGCTATAATAATCGAATGTAAATGTTGCTTGGAAGAGTTGAACCTGAGTTTGACAACTACGAACAGAAGGACGAACGAACAATGGTATACCATCAACCATAAACAGGAAAAGGAGACTGACAAATCTTTCAGGATTGAAATCTTTAAAAAGCAGAAGATTTTAATTTCTAACATGGTGGACAGAGCCTCAGGGCTTCAAAACTGAAAGATATTGACTCTCTAGTTGTAGGTTGACGACGTACCTTTATCAGGGCATGTTCTGGCATGTTATCAGCAATACTTCCAAACACAATGGGCTCTTTAAAGTCTGAGACATGCTGGAACTCTTCTCTACAATTATGGATGATGATGGGAGCTACTTCATTGGTTCTCACCAAATGTCTGTTGTTCTGATTCACAGCTGTAATGATAAAAAAAAGCAAATACATGTAGTTAAAATGAATTTTATTCATATTTATTCCACTGAATTCTAATTTACATGTAAACCCTGTATAAAATATAAGCTCATAACTTTTTTAATTTTTTGAGCATGAAGCACTTTTCGATTCACCTTCTTCAGGAAGGCTCCAAGCCAAATATTTGAAGACCTTGGAATTGTATCAGAGCCGAAACATCTGGAGAGTTACATGACCAAAAAGGAGATAAAAACTGACCAAACCATTCATGGTCAACTTTGCCTATCACTAACATTCTTTCATGTTTCTTTTAAAACATTACATTAAAAACCGAAATGAATTGTTTGTTAATATATAACTTTGTCAGAGATCTCCAAGGATGAAAATTGAACGATGGAGGAACTTTCACCATTACAAACCGTGTCTACGCTGTACAGTGTAGCTCGATCGGAAGTATTTTATCCCTCCATACAAGGAATGGTGAACATGCTAATTCATTGCTTATTTAAATTATATTTATTTGAATTTTCATTATAGAATTAGAAGTATCAATATTTTCATTTATTGCCGTTTTTAACCATTCAAATGCCTAGTCTTCATGGTCCCCCCTTAGTCGAGAATGACCAAAAGCTGTCATGAAGGTCCCCATGTAGATTTTTGGTAATTGTTATGGGGGTTAAAAATCATATGATGTGGAGCTTATTTTTCATGGACACTGTCAAATTCAGAACCGGTATGGCTGATTTGAGGCAACAACAAAACGATTCGTACGGGTTATGTTAAAGGTTAAAGAGATTTGTAAAGCAAACGTTGACAAATGAAAAGGTTTTTAATGACTTTATCTGGCAAATTGATGCTGTGCAACATGCATCTTTCGAGTCTGAATAGAAACCGGAAACGCGGATGTATCAACTTGATTGTAAATAAAGGCAACAGTAGTATACCGCTGTTCAAAACTCATAAATCCATGGACAAAAAACAAAATCGGGGTAACAAACTAAAACCGAGGGAAACGCATTAAATATAAGAGGAGAACAACGACATAACACCGAAACGTAACACACACACAGAAATGGACCAAGCATCAGACAAAACACCACGAGAATAACAAATATAACATGAAAACCAACTACATGAATTTGGGATGGACAAGTACCGTGCCACGTCTTATCTCAATATCTCAAAAATAAGAGAAAACACAAACGACTCAACGTTAAAATGCAACACACACATAAACGAACAAAAATATAACAATGGCCATCTTCCTGACTTGGTACAGGACACTTTTAAAGGGGAATAAAAGTGGTGGGTTGAACCTGGTTTTGTGGCATGCCAAACCTCGCACTTTAATGGCAAAGTTAAATATAACATTGAAATGACAACATAATATTACAGGACTACAATACAAATAAATAGGAGAACATATTAGACAAAGAAAAACATGATTAATAGATAACAAAAAGCATCAGGTTTAAAATTCAATACGCCAAAAACGCGCCTTGTCCACACAGGACTTATAAGTGACGCCCAGATATAAAAGATCGAAAGTGAAAAAAGTACAAAGTTGTACAGCACTGGAGATCAAAAGTTGAAAAGGTTTCGCCAAATACGGCATTGTTTTTATGCCCGGGATATCACATTCTTATTATATAGAACAATTCATGCTATTGCAAACAGTAAATTTTATCAAATGAATATGAAAGAGATATACATAAAGAAACTGAAGTATTAACTAATTACAGAAAACTAAACCCGAATACATAACGCCCAGATATAAAAGATCGAAAGTGAAAAAGGTACAAAGTTGTACAGCACTGAAGATCAAAAGTTGAAAAGGTTTTGCCAAATACGGCATTGTTTTTATGCCCGGGATAAGAACATCCTTATTATATAGAACAATACATGCTATTGCAAACAGTAAATTTTAACAAATGAATATGAAAGAGATATACATAATGAAACTGAAGTATTAACTAATTACAGAAAACTAAACCCGAATACATAATGCTATAAAAGTTTAACACAGAATAGACACACCCGAATCAGTCCAGGCGTCAACGTAATTACAAAAATGTGACGTCACATACGATGGCGAAAAGGTACAAACGTTATGCCACATTTGAATATACGAAATGAATTCGGAATTACGATACGATATTTCTTTACAGGAAATATTTAAGTTTTTACTTTTAAACTTTTAAAGTAATTCTAAATTATCGTTACATCAGTACTCGAGTTATTTGCGATGAAATAATATATACTGTTTTGCGTCTTATTTTGTATTTCTTAAAAAAGGGGGATGCTGATTGCGTAAGTCAAAATAAAGCGCGTGTTCGACTTGTTAAACTGTTTTCTTTGTAACTGGATTATTAATTTATTTATTTAATCTAAATTATCATAATCATTTGCTGGAACTTAGTTGATTAATTCGACAAATGAATCGTCTATCCTCAGATAGTATTCTCCTGTCTGGTTTGTTGATCTACCTGTACAAGCTCAGGTACAAGTGATTAGCGATCTTAATCCGGATATCCCTCAGGCGTTAGAACTGTATTGGATTATAACATAAAAAGCCTAAGGGTTATGCAATTAGATGCATTTGATTATAATTGATAAAAAACAAAATGGCGTCGGGCTACAAAAAACGATGAAGTTTTGAACAATGGCGGAAGACATTTTAACGATGGCGCAAGACAATTTAACGATGGCGCGAGTCATTTGACGATGGCGCAAGACATTTGAACGATGGCTAGGGCGCCATCGTTAAACAGGCTATGGAGATCCCTGCTTTGTATGAACCCTGTGCATGAACATTCTAAATTTTTAAGAAAATTTGAAAAAGCAATGTGAACACTGAAATGACAGTAAACATGTTCAACTCACCCACATCCTGTATGTGCCTGTCCCAAACATGTTCAACTCACCCACATCCTGTATGTGCCTGTCCCAAACTGGGGCCTGGGATTCATTATAACATAAAGCAGGCAGTTGGTTTACTGGTTTAAAAAGTTTTACATTCGTCATTAACATTTAGGACTATCCATAGCTTTCTATGCTGTTACATTGGTTTTGCTCATTGTAGAAGGCCGTACAGTGACCTATAGTTGTTAAATTTTACCTCATTGGCTCTCTGGTGTAGAGTTGATCATTGGCAAACATTTATTTTTTTTAATTCTTACATGGTCTTTTGGGGGAAATAAAAAAACCAGGTAATTTCAAAATGTATCATTATTATAACTATTCCATGTCATTCTTGAATATTTAGAGCCACGTTTAGAACTGCTGGAAGACAATCCTGTCTGTATTGAGATCTGATAATTACTGCTAAAATGTACTATTATAGTCTTTATGGATTCTACAAACACACGACAAGCCTTCTAACTAAAAGTGCATTAATTAATTGAGCAGGTTTCCTGTTGCACATTAAAACAACTAAAACAATTCATCGTTAATGGAATATAATTGCTGATTTCTGACTCTTCACCATGTTCAATGCCATTGTAATATAAACATAACACAATATCAATTAAATAAATGCATGCTAATTGTATTTGACATCCAAAGCCCTTTAGCTGTGTGCTATCTTCAGAACCAGGTACATTACTTAATGGTCTGGTAACAAGGAAATCATACTCTTGGTCAGATCTCACATCAAACAATATAACACATTCCATGGTTATTATCAAGCTTTTTAATGTTCAATTCAATCAGGACACTTTATTAATATTCAATTCAATCAGGACACTTTATTAATATTCAATTCAATCAGGACACTTTATTTATGACTTGTTATTTCCTTTCCCTTTTAATTTATAAACAAAATCATTTCCTGCGATTTTTAGATGATCATTTTATCATTATACTTCTTGAATTAATTAATAATCTTCAAAACAGTTTCTTTAAGGTAGTCAATAATATATATAGTTGTATTCTGAAAAAGAGCAACTAGTTGGACCTTGAACAAATGATTCATGTGGTACAGAACACTACAGGGAGATAACTCTATAAAAGTCAGCTGAACGTTTTAATCAAATTCCATTGTTAATGAAATATATTAAGCTTCTCAACGATCAAAATAAGTGTATATCAAACTGCTTATCCAATTTGGATTTTCTGATTAAGTGTGTGCTTCCAAGTTTTTTCTAAATTTTATTAAAATTAAAAAAAAACCAAATAAATTTTAGTGAAGATGTTTGGTAACTCTTAAATCTTGCATTAAGCTTAACTAAGCGTTCAATAATAAGTTACATTTCATAGATCATGTGATTCCATAATTCTGATTGGCAGAAAAGAATCAGGAGGGATTTCAAAATTATTTATTATTTCCCAATAAAATGAGACTTCTGTGACTGCAAATGCTTTCCATAACAAGGCTTAACCTATGCATAGGAAAACATAAAATCTTTATTTATCTCATTAATAATTTCAATGTTATAATTGTTACAGCATAAATTATAGATCAATATAAGATTTTGAAACTTATAACATAAGATTTTAAAAGAGTGACCAATTTTGTGCACAATTTGTATAACTTTGCCACGCTTCCTACAATAAGTGCTTCAGTAAACAATTTTCAACTTACATCAAATGAGAAAAAGAAGCATAGTGGCTGTATTCAGTGAAGCCCTCAGAATATTAATACAGATCTTGTCACAAGGAATTAATGGATTGAGAAAAAAATACCATCTTCCATTGACTTTTATAACATGCCCTCTAGGTCTTTCATGTAAGAAGTTTATTATATAATCATGCCAATTATTAAAAAATAAAAAGTTATATCTGCTTGATTCACTTACAAGTATCATTGCAAAAAGATGATATTAGATAATTTGTTGTAAAATACAACCATGACATAATTTACAGACAAGGTTTAAAAAGAGTCATATATTATATGGTCAATGATATTACTGTCATTCCACAATCACCTTTGTGGTATTTAAATACCTATTGCCTGACCAGTATAAAAAATTGTCAACACAATTTGTCCATTTAAATTGTATGATAGGTATTGTGAGAGGTCATCAACAGGTGGTCATTTAACTACCCAGTAAAAAAAAATCACTAAAAGGTAAAATTTAAATGACTGATAGATAGCTTGCTTTCCTCATGTATCATGACCAATGTCCTGAATAGACTATTCTATTTAGAGATGGGGCATTTTAGGCCATTTCTTTTTGTGTCTCTTTACAGTGAAGATGGAAATTCAATCAGTGAATTTAGTTTATAAAAAAAGGAGATATATGTTTGCTTCATGGTGTTTTAATGTGGGATATATTTTAAGTTTCTGATTCCTGATATGGAATTAAAGTGTTTGTGAAATGGATTTTTTTGGATAGCCCATCTAATTGTGAATAATTCTACAAGATGAATTATGTGTGGCTTGGTGTTTTATAATGGGATATATTTTCATGTTATATTACGATTCCTGAAATGGAATAGTAGTAATTCTAAGTTTCATTTAATATTCAGGATCTTCTTCAATCGGAATTACTGTGAAAAATTTATTTTCAATATATCAAAAAAGTACAAATGGCTTAGTGAATAGAAATTTCAGTGCTTTATTCTTCATTATGAAAGTGGGATTTACCAGCAATGATTTATTTGTGATTGTTATCCAAAAAAAAAATTTACAATAATTATCTTTGTTAGAAAGAACAAATAGTGTATCAAATGTAAAATGTCCCATACCTAAATAGAATAGTCCATTCAGGACATTGGACATGAGGAAAGCAAGCTAGCTATCATTCATTTAAATTAGTTCTGTTAAAAACAAACCAGGTAAATCTACAGGTAGTTAAATGACCACCTGTTGATAATAGCTCTCACAATACCTATTGTACAATTTAAATGGACAAATTGTATTGGCATTTTTTTTAACTAGTCAGGCAATAGGTAATTCACTACCACAAAGGTGATTGGATACCCACAGTAATTCCTAATTTGACTGGTAGGACTACAAAAATGTTTTCCACTTGGAAAATTAGCAGAAGCCTTAGGAATTTGTATGAAGATTGTATGAAGATTGTGTACATAACTTTACAAAAAACTTGTCTTGTTTATTGGAAATGGTGACAACCACCTTTCAAATTACCACCTCATATTTCAGATAATTATCTCCCCTTAATGAAACTCGGACCTGAACTGTTAGATCAGATGGCACGGACATATATAGTCTCAGAGTATTTAGTTCACTTAAAACTGTATCTTGGGATTATAACGTTAGCCAATGAAGAAACTATGTGTGATATATTAATCCAGCAGTTTAATGAAGTAGAATCAATAATTTAGAAATTTCCTGCTGTTAAGATCACAGAGCTGGTTTCAGATAAACATCAATTATAAGTTAATTAATAGAAAGACCAGAAAGAAGTTTCAATTAACCACTGATCACAGAGAGGAAATCAGTGTATATACATCTAGTAATGAAGTTCTTTATTTAGCTTTTACCCAATTTCAAATTATGGAGAGAAAAAAATGCTTTTAGCAACTGTCAGCTGTTCTTGTGTATAGAATCCTGATCAAAGTGCACTTTTGTCAGGATTTGATTAATTGAACATAAGTCATAAATAGTTGTTGTTGCAGATATATCATTAATAATCATTGCACTTTAAATTGACTGCATAATGGATTTTATTATTAATTTCAATTCTAAAATGATATATATTTGCAAAAAATCATTATTTTTAAGGACAATAAAGCCTCGGAATATAATGAAAAATTGCATGATTGAAACAATGATAGACACATTTGAACATGCAGCAGCAGCACAATTTGGAGTTTAGTATGGCGTTCATTATAACTGAACTAGTATATATATTTGTTAGGGGCCATCTGAAGGACGCCTCCCGCTGCAGGAATTTCTCGCTACATTGAAGACCTGTTGGTGACCTAATCTGCTGTTGTCTGTTCTATGGTCAGGTTGTTTTCAATATTCATATATATACTACCAATCTATATTTCATAAAAATGGAGGAAATATGATGCATGAGTGCACATTTTTGTGTAATCTTCCAAAGGTGCACTACTCCTTTAAATATATATTTGATTGGCCCTGATCTTTAAGACATTGTTAATACATATGTATATTCCTAAAAGAAATTTCTTAAAAATCTTACAATAGATGTAGGATTGAGTCAAGCACTAAAAAGACTTGATGGACATCCAGTATTTACATGTCACCCACTCAAATGTTTTGGTGAGTGATGTTAATTACAAATACTGTTGCCCTTGGCAGAAAAGATAACTGATGCTGTTATCTGGTCAGTTTTTAATCTTTCTACATAGAATATGGTCAATAAGGATGCATCTTCCTTAAATGTAATGTTATTTACACCTACTCATGAATTTTTATTGTAACAAAAATGATACTTTCAATACAATCAGTTCCGTACTAATAGTTTGGACATTTTTATAGCAATTCAAAATAATGACAGTTCCTTCACCATGGAAATGACTATAATATATCTATACAAACTGATAAACTCATTTTGTCAGAACAACATTAAAGTGGAGTTAAAGTCTTATAGGATTGTAAGTATGTTTTATTTCATCACCTTGCACTTTCACATTTTGGCTGAACAATTTGTTCAATATTTTGACCAGTTGAACAATTTGGTTTAATAAAACAAATTACAATTTGGTCAAAATTTTGAATGAGTTGCAATTACTGAATAGCAACACTATATAACAGTCAAGTCACTGTAATATGTAATTTTTAAAATTAAAGCTGCAAAGTGACCATGGAAACTTTGGAATATAACTAACATTTTGATCATTTTGTAGATGATATAACTATAAAAAGACAACAACATCCTGGATAACTGCAAGGAAATGCTTTATTCTGGTCTACAATGTTTCGCCACTTTACATCTTGATGTTGTTTCGTAGATTGTTCAATTTCTATTGTTTAATTCTAACAGGACCAGTTAGACTGCTTTTCTGCACAAGACCTGATCATGTGTTTTGCCAAAATAAATGTACAACAGGAATTGCTGCTTAAAATTTATTAGTTTTGGTTTTTACATTAGTTGAATTTATTGTATTTTCGCTTCAAAATAACAATGTTGTAGAAATTGTCTGCCAAAGATTTTACATAATAGAATCAGTATGTCAATCTAAAGCTTGATTTAATCTCACAGTGTAATTGTCATCCTGCAAAATAAATTTCTGTTGATGACAGAAAAGGATTGTAAAGAGTGAATTGACGTTGATTTGCCGAGCTAAAATTAGATTAAACCAATTTAGTGCCACCAACTTAATTTTTTTAATGAATTTCAGTTAGCTATAATACATTGAAAGTTGGAAAATGTCTGCATGAAAAATTATTTCAATGGAACCGCCAATTAACTGTTGCAAAACAATTCAATTCCGAATTCTTCAGGAAGTCTCCAAGACAACATTTTATCTTAATTGTTTCACAAAAGACATGGAAATATCGATAACAGTGCACATCAAACTAGTTAGTATATAACGCCTCCCTTTAGACTTCTGCATTGATGTAGAAATAATTGACTGTTTTGGAGATTCAAATAGAAACTACATTTTAAAGTTCTTAATAAGACTTTATGTAAAGAAAGATATTTCAATATTGGATATGATATTCAGGGTAAAACTATTGCCATATATAGATGTTAAGGTGGTACCAAACTGTTATTTGGCTCCTTTAATTTTCATATAATTTTGACATATAGTATTTACTAATTGATCAATTGAAAAAAAATACAATTTTTTTTAACTTGATCCACACTTTATGAGAACTTTTTTATTGGATATATAGCAGTTTGACAAATTGAGAGGTCAATATTTCCTCTACACTAGAATGGGATTAACACATAAAAGGATAAAATGGGTATATGTCGATGAGATTGAGATGGGAACTAAAAATTCACATTCTGATGATTTTTACAAAGGTTGTCTCCCTTTAGTGTTATGTACCAACTTTAAACTAATAATCCCTTCATGTCTTTTGTTTATCTTATCTATTTAGTTGCCATCTCAATCTCATTGACATATACCCATTATATCCTTTTATTTATAACTAAATTTTATCCCATGGGCTTCAACAATCGGAATAAATTGAGACAAGACAGTAATCATAATGCTAAGTGAACAAGACATTGAGCATAAATAATGACAAACAGAAATCTGCAATTAAAGTACAACAAGAATGAGTCTATAGTGCTCAGATGCCCCATTTGCACTATAATTGTCTATGTTCAGTGGACCATAAAATTGGAGTTTAAACTCTAATTTGACAGATCATATCATAGTTGAAATCATCCCTTCGTAAATTTTACGGATGCCATCACGAGTTGGTTGACCGTTATGGAATAACCGTTTCACAAATGATATTGGATATGTTCCTTACGTCGTAACTACAATCTCCTTCACTTTCATGAATGTGACCTACCGAATTAGACTATTTACCGGATTTGTTATCACATAAGCAACACGACGGGGGTCACATGTAGTGCAGGATCTGCTTACCCTTCTGGAGCACCTGAGATCACCCCTAGTTTTTGATGGGGTTTGTGTTGTTTATTCTTTAGTTTTCTATGTTGTGTCATGTGTGCTGTTGTTTGTTTGTCTTTTTCATTTTTAGCCATGGCGTTGTCAGTTTGTTTTAGATTTATGAGTTTGATTGTCCCTTTGGTATCTTTCGTCCCTCTTTTATAGGAAACATGTGTACTAAATTGATTGGACTCCTACTTCATCAAAAAGTACCTTGACTAATAACTTTAACATGAAGCAGGACAAACAGACGGAGGAATGGACACACAGACAGAAAAACATAATGCCAATAAATTGGGCATAAAAAAAATTAAGGAATACAACCACTGAACATCTGCCATGTGGTTAAAGGTCAGAATTAAGGGAGATGTGGAAAAAAGTCCCAAGCTTATCAACCCAACAACACATTAGATTAATTACTGTCAAGATATTTATAAAGCTCTGAATAGTATGTTTCATCATGACACACAATAAGGTGCTATAACTCAAAAGCATATGTTAAGATGTCCTAACATAGAAACTGCATCTATAAAATTGTACTCCCTTTATTTATTGTTTTAATTCAATGGAGATATTCAATGCATCAACGTTCTTTTTAAGTCATGCTCAAAGATTAGTTGCATCTAAAAGATTTATTTCTCAGGGGATTTTCAGTACATTGTTCCATGATGATTTTTCTTTATTTCTCTATTGTGACTTGCATAAAATGTTGTTGTTTAACTAAGGATTTCAATTCTAGTAAAATCTTTTCTTAAAAATCAATATGATCATAAATTTTCTTCATTCTACCACTATCTACAAATGTAAGACATAAATATTTAAAATATACATCTGATATGCAAAACAAGTTGTTTTTGGTTTTAAGGTTAAAGTGAAAGCCATTATTTATTTATCCCCATTGATTTAAATATTCCAGGAACACAAAGTGATTCTGACTACCATGCTTAAATAATACATCATGTTTTATGTTTTCATGCCTCAAAAAGAAAAAAAATCCAAATCACTTCTTCCAAAACTTCAATCAAATCAAATCAAATCAGCTTTTTATTGTCATATAAACCAACTTAAATATACGATTTGTGACAAAAACAACATTAACATAATGACAAGACAAAAGCATGTATAATCTTATTAAACAAACTAATGAAAGCAAACTTCAGCAGCATATGAGATGTCTTAAAGTCACAAATGAAACAAGAGTTCCAGGCTGAAATAAATACCATACTGTTTTTAAGAAGATGAAGTCAAGAACAAATACTCCTGGCAAACAGAAACTTAATAAGACATATGTGTACAAGTCATGAAGCATCTAGGTCGTCTACCTTTGAAATTAAGATTTAAATAAATGGTTTGATTTATTGATTGGTATTTATTATGCCACTTCCAGATCTATTGTGGTATTACACAGAGGTCAGCTTTTAATGATGGAGGAAGCCAGAGTCTGTGGAGAACCACAATCTTAGACAATTATGATTGATGCCTGAAGCTCACCTAGTAATTCCACTACTAAGACAACTTGGTCACCAAGGCTCTTAAATAAATTATTTACTCTGCTTGAGCCATTAGATTTGCATCTCAAACAATTTTCAAATAGACGAGACTCAGTGAGGGAATAATGACAAAAACATGTTTTTATACAAACATTTCAATATTACTGATATTTATGAGGAATTACTCATTAAAAGAATAAAAAATTATTGAACTTTAAATATTTTTTTAAATCACAATTATAAGTGCATATACATATATTTAATACAATATGAGTTTATCTCTGTTTGAATAAATAAAAACATTCAATGATATTGAGAACAAAACACTGAAAGATATTAAGCCGACAATAATTTCTCAAAGCAATTTATTTTTGAAATCGTTTCAGACATCAAAATCACTGTCTTTAAATCTTATCTTGTTTTTAATGATTTTTCCTTTTTCAGAAAGCCTATAAATGTTGGAATATTCAGATTATTTTCTCTCAGTCATTTAATCCTCTCATGTTGTTAAATAAAATATACAAACTAAGCAAATCTGTCTTTATGTTTTATTTCTAGACTCCACACTACTTTGAATTAGCATTTGATGATGGTATATAAAAAGTCAATCCTCCAGATGTTTTTAGATTGTTGTTTGCTTGTTATTGGCCTACATGTATACCCAACATCTTATGTTTCAATTCATGCCATAAAATCAAGACCTTTCAAAAACTGAGACAAAATATGCAAATTAAAGAACAAGTTTAAATCAATTCTAAAACAGTTATCTGGAATACAATGAACATCAAATTTTTTCAAAGGCTGGGATTCTGGTCAACTTTTACTGGGATCAGTGTATTGATTGTTTAGGTGTCAGACTACCAATTACTTACTCCGATTTAGAATGTATGTAAAAGTAGCCCTACTCTGACACAAAATAGTGCTTTTGAAAAATGTCCTCGCTTACTTTTAAAATAACCAACAAATTACAAATGAAACTTTTGGTGAATGTATTTTCCGTATACGGTCGTGTATTGTCCGCATTTGTGTATAGTCCGCATCCCCTCTTCATCCCCAAATATCGAGGAAAAAGTCTAGTTCTTTTGTATAGTCCAAGGCAACTTTTGACAAGATCGAGTCCACGAACAATGATGGAAAATGCCGAATTTGCGGTATTTTTTATATATTTTTTTTTGTCGAGATCGGCAATATAGTACATATTGTTGTTGAAAAGATCGATAGTCAGTTAAAACTTATGATAAGTTTTTGAATGGTATCTTTAAAGACATGTTTTTAATCTTTGTTAAAGACCAGCAACACAGTAGACCATTTTAAGCCATAATTTACTTTTAAACCAAGATTTTTAAAGTATGGCCTAAAACATGATTTTACTGTACTCCAAAGACAATACATTAACAATAGAAATATCTATTCAAATATTGAAAAGTTGTTTTATATGAAAGGCAACATAGACTGGGCTATGCTTCATTAATCTGCAGTAGAACATCGGAAATTTCAATCCCTTGGAGAAAATACTACCAATTATGTGATTAAATATCACAGCATCAGAAGAAAAGATTAGCAACTATCATATAGCAAATAATTCTTATTAATATATTTGTTTTTGAAATATAATTTAGAATGGCCAATTTATTTCTGGAATATGGTAAATTATGATGAATTTCCGTTCTATATTACGAAAAACCTATCCCATAGACAAATATTTTATGCAAGTTTGGATATTCCCTTTGTAAACTTATTAATAGCGAAAATCAACAAAATTAAGCTGTTGGTTCAATTAAGAATTGAATGCTTCTTTTTGTAACTTCATTGGGTTGTAAAAGCGTTGACCGAAGTACATTTTGTATGAAGCACAGACTAAGCGCTTCATTTTAAAAATGTGCGCACGGTCAACGCTTTTACAACCATATGAAGTTACAAAAAGAAGCATTCAATACTTATAATTACAATTTTTTTAGCTATGATAATGAAAACACGAATTTATTATTGTTTTATTTAATTCACCTGTGCACTTTATTGTGGGACAACGTGTTATCATGAATGAAAAGTTTTATTGAGTAATGCAATTGCTTAAGGAATAACATGTGATGTGCAGTTAGCCAATCAGAATAACGCAGTCTGCACCATACTTTTTCAACTACTAGTCCGAAGACTAATATTCTGACATTTTTCTTATTGGGCCAAACAAAGTTTTGCAAAAACTTACTAGTCCGAATGAAATTTTACTAGTGTGGGGCATCGGACTAGTGGCTAACCGTGCAGACTGATAACGTATTATAATGAAACATACATGTAATGTAATTATTTTACTTTAACTTTACAGTACTGTGGATTCACTTATTTTCTTTGGTACCAATATTTGTGGATTGAGGAAAAGTGGCATTTTTCATTTGATTTCATGGTTTTACCAATCTTTGCATACAAAATGCATTAAAAATGTGTTGAACATTTGAATGTGTGGTTCAAGTGTATCCATCAAACAGGTATCCAACAAATAAGAATGAATCAGTGGCGGATCCAGAGGGGGGGTTCCGGGGGTTGGAACTCCCCCTTTTTTTTGGCCGATCAATGCATTTGAATGGGGACATAAAGTTGGAACCCCCCATTTATCCTGGGTTGGGAACCCCCCTTTTTAAAATGGCTGGATCCGCCCCTGATGAATCCACAGTACATAATTATTTATCATATTTTCTTTACCATATATGGTATGTTTACTTTAATATATTTTAAAGGGAACATTTTTCAACAATAATGCACTGTAAACTTAAGTGATTTAATTTTCACAGAATGTTAACTCTGCCATTTCTAGAGCCAAACTTGTTTACAACGTTTCACTTAGTATTTTTTTTGTCAATTATACTGATTTTCCCTCTGGATCATTATAATGTAAATGGATTTTTTAACAATTCTATCTTCATTGTGAATTAAGGGAAAATAACTCCCTGAAGGAAAATTCCCACTTTGCACAGTATTTCAGTTTTGATATAAAAGCTCTTTAGAAAACTGATAGCGACTTTAATCAAAACCAATTGCAATTAAATGTGTTCCATTTTATTAGCCTCTGAAACCATTATATTTGTATGACAATATGTAGTGTCATTTGTTAATAAAAATAATGGTTTTTAAAAGATGGATAATTTAGATTAGCTTCAGGTTCTGAGTTTGATGTCGTAAACATTCAGTGTGTTACAAAATCTTAAAGAAACATTTTTGGATATTGATGCATCTTTTATACTCTATTATTCGATAGATAGAAGTCCACAAACTCTTTTTAGCACAATTATCCTCATCTTTAATCATTTTCTTGTCAAATACTTCTATATTTTTCTAATTTGCCAACTGAACCTTTTATGATAATCGATAAACAATGTCAAAAGCAAACAATCCCTTGTACTCAAAATTTGCTTTGCTCATTTACATTTGACACAAATCCAATGAAATATTTGAATTTGATCTGAGAATTGTTCCACGTCCTACCATCCCATATTACCCTGAAGTCAAGTGGTATTGTATTGGGGTCACAACACCATTTCATTGGTTACCACAATGATGAATGGCTTTTACTAGTTTTTATTGGAAATTGCCAAAGCCAAAGGAAAAATGATTATACCAATAATTTGAAATATTACTTTGTCTAGGAAAGAGCTTATTATGTTAGTTGCCTTTCATTACAATAAATAATTGATTACATTGTATTGGTCAGCTGGGTAAATGGTCACTTAAGTACTAAACTAAGGTTATGAAATCAGCCTGTTTATAGAATGTCTTCCGTTTTCAAAAGATGAAGATGTAATGTGTAATGAATAGAAGTATAGATCAATTGATAGATTGTTCAATGTCCAGCGGCAAATATTTCATACATATTAAGGACAAAGGAGATTCAGATGATACATCAATAAGACACCTGCCTGACCAATGACACAAAAGGAAATAACAAGTCAACACATAGTTTTCAACAACACACATGCTTTAACAATACACATTGTCGCTATTTAGAAATTTTGTGCACTAGAGAGGTTTTAGAACAAAACCATATTTGCACACAACCAGATTAGAGATATACATGAAGATCATTGCTAAAATAGACTCCAAAAAGATGATCTTTGTCAAATATCTCAAAGTTTTCAACTCCTAATTTTCTAAAACTCAATATTGGAAAAGATCACACATAGGAAGCACACAATTCTTAAATTCCTAGAAAAATAGAAAAAAATGCCTACATATCTTTTTTTTAAAGTGAGCGCCACTCAGTATTGTTAAATATTCTCAATTTCCACAGAATTTTTACAATTGATTATAAAGTTTATTTATATCATTAATATTGTTTTGTGTAATATTATATATAGCACTTAACATTTTATATGCTTGTGTAAATTACAATGTACAACCTAGTTCATTGGACTTCCTTCAGTTTTTATTAGGATATTTTATGACTGTGACAAGCTAAACAAATAGTACAATTTTTTCCAACTAACCTGTTTGAAATAGTTCATGAGTTATGGGTTTTATACTTATTATATTTTTAGTGTGCTGAATTGACATTTTTAATTATTTTCTGAAGAAATGTCTCCTATTTAAACTTTCATATATGTATTTTTAAATTGCTTAGATGTCAATTTGTGACTATTTATATTTTTAGAATTTTTCTCAAGCAAACATAAATGATATTGTTTTCAACTTATATTATGATTATTGGCATAAAATTTTCTCCTTTTTCCATGAAAACTAATATAAATGTTCTTTATGTATATTATCCTTGAAATTTTTCAAAATAAATATTATTTTTTTCAATTTGAGAAAATATTTCCATTTATGTAAATTTACCTGTACTTTCGGCTGTTCCCATAATTTTTATTCCATAATAAAAGGTTACAGGTGAATCCTATAACTTCCTGTTCATGTAAGTATAATGTCCTCTCTTTACATATATATATACGTATATATCACCTTAAGTCCCTTGGAAACAATAATAAAACAATAGCCATTAGCATATATGCTATATATACATATTGTAAGCATCATGAAATTTTGACTTGCAATTGAGAAAGCATCAATTATTCATACCAGAATCATTATATACCAGAGGATAGTTTTATCACTTCAATATACTGTTCAATTAATTTCCCAAATGTATGACATTAATCTGGATTAAACTATAAAAGCAGCTCAGATACTTTGTCAAATGTTATCAAAATAATGTTTTATGAGTCTTAAGCAAACACTATTTATTTAAATCAAACATTTTTTTTTCATTTAGTTTCCAGGAACAATAGTCGTAACACACATTTAAAACTCAAGGGACTTGCTTTAACAAAACATAATGTTCCAACATCCAATTCTATGAACTGAACATAATAGAGGCGACAGTTTACTGCAAAATAATATTCGATCCTTTTTATTTCACATAAACTTGTTTTATATCTTTTAAGGAACTGAAGAGATATTTTGTAATTTGTCTTACTAGCCAAAAGGGATTCAGAATTGATATTTTATTACACAATATCTAACACAATGCATACACCTACGTACTATCTAGTATTCAGTTGATGTTTAGTCAGTTTTCCTGAACTTTCCTCCATAATTCACATTTCTAAATTCACTAAATTAGGACTTCTTTAGTCAATCTTAGTGTCCTTACATGCATAGTCTAGACAGAAAATATTTAAAAATTTCTTCCCATGAGAGTAAACCCAGTGTATGGCAGCCTCATCTATAGTAATTTTGAATGAAAAGCATTTGTTAGGCTTGATTTACTGCAATAATAGAATTACTTTGTAGCAAAACTGTTAGTATGTACACATAGGAGTAAATTGTCCGTACATTCACTAACTTTTACTATTCCCAACAGACCCTCACATTTAGAAATCTGGTACATCAATGCCAGTAAGCGATAAAATAATGAGTAAAAAATCAGGAAAAGTATTGAGTTATAAATCAGGCAAAGCATTATGTTCCAAAGCCGGTAAAACAATGAGTTTAAAATCAGGAAACACAATGAATGTGTTCAAGCAGGTAATATCATCAGTTAAAAAGCAGGTTAAGGATGTTCGCTGCTCAGTTTCAAAATAAATAACTTTTCATAAAACTAGTATGTATTGATAGGTAATAAATTGATGAATCAAAAAAGCAAAAAAAAATATAGGGGTCAATGTGCTTGTTTTCGAGATATTAGCCATTGGAATTTTGGTGGGAAAATGTTCTCTCTTGACTTTTCATAGTTTTATCATTGACCAGTTAAAGTTCTCAAATACTATTAAAAAATAAATAAAATTTTATAAGACTTTAACAAATGACTTATAACTATACATGTAAAAGATTTATAAAAAGAAAAATGGGGGTTCATGGGGATATTTTTTTAAGGTAATCAAATCGATAAAACTAGAGGATTCCAAAAATCTGACAAAAATTCCAAAACATGACAAGCAGACATCCTTAAGCATTAAGTTCAAAATCAGGCAAAGACCAATTAGTTTAGTTTAAAACTCCGCTAAAGTAATGAGTTAAAAATCAGGTAAAGTAATGAGTTAGAAATCAGGTAAAGAAATGAGTTAAAAATCAGGTAAAGTAATGAGTTAGAGATCAGGTAAAGAAATGAGTTAAAAATCAGGTAAAGAAATGAGTTAGAAATCAGGTAAAGCAATGATGTGTTAGAAATCAGGTAAAGTAATGAGTTAGATATCAGGAAAAGTAATGAGTTAGAAATCAGGTAAAGAAATGAGTAAGAAATCGGGTACAGTTATGAGTAAGATATCATGTAAAGAAATGAGTTAGATATCAGGAAAAGTAATGAGTTAGAAATCAGGTAAAGAAATGAGTAAGAAATCGGGTACAGTTATGAGTTAGATATCAGGTAAAGAAATGAGTTAGATATCAGAAAAGTAATGAGTTAGAAATCAGGTAAAGAAATGAGTAAGAAATCGGGTACAGTTATGAGTTAGATATCAGGTAAAGCAATGAGTTAAAAATCAGGCAAATCAATGAGTTAGAAATCAGGTAAAGCAAACACTTGCATTACAATTATTTAATAGTTATTCCACGAGGACGCAGTGTGTCAGTGTTAGATCACCTGAATGACCAGAGACCAGAGGGTGATCTAACACTGACACAACAAATCCGAATGGGATAACTATTTTACATCCCAGCTGTTTTTGAGATTAGACGAAAAAAACCATTTACAATTCATAAAATTTTGTTAAGAACGCCACACAATCATTATAATATACTTATGATTTATACCCTTTATGACCTCCGAACATGATGAGTAGATATCAAACAATGTCAACTTGCCCCACTGGCCAATCGGCACTTTATAAAAATTGCCCAACTCTTGTTTACCGACTCGCCCCACTTTTGAAAAAGCGTAAAATCAAATTGAACAATCAGTCTGACAACTCACTTATTATCTAAAAGGGTTTTAAAACCCCACTGAATAAAAGGTCTGCCAACTCGCCCCACTTATAAAAATATCTTGCTTCCTTTAAGTATGTTAAATTAACAATAGTTCATATCCAGTCGTCCTGGTGTAGTGGTATGTGTCACAGCTTGATATGCTAAAGGTCTTGAGTTCGAATCCCAGCATATACACTGGATTTTTACTACGTGAATTTTGAAAGATAGTCTTTTCCATATAATTGTATATTTAATTATAAGTTTTATAGTGGATTTGACATTCACGCCAAAATGTTACAGAACAAAGGAAAGCATGCATAACAAAGAAACTCAAACTGGGGTGATCTGGCTCAGATCACCCCAGATCACCCCTGACGTTAGAACAAAGGAGCTGAGATGTAAAGTTAGAGATCATGCAGGTTAACTGATGACATTTAGGGAAAGGTAAGTCCCTGAGAACAATCTATCCTCTACAGGTAAAACCATTTGCTTGTTGTAGAAACATACAATTTGAAAACTTCTATCTGTAAATCAGTGCTCAAGTCTAAATACTACAGCTAAGTCGGTGCTTAAGTTTTATAAAACAAGTATGAAAAATCAACTATTACCTTAAGTTTTTTAAAAGGTTAAACAGTACACATGTACTAAAACAATAATAAAAAAAAAGAAACAAATGCCAAAAAATTGACACCTACTCAAATAAGGAATAAACTTAATAATCAAGTAGCATATTAACCACACATGCATATTAACATTGTTAAACTAATGACTGTTGTTCGTTTATAAAACTATTTCAAGGCCATAATGCTACCTTTAATGACTTCCAATGACCAGTTTGTATGTTTATAATTTTGGTTTCAAAATTACCAATTATGTCTTGAACAAAATATATATGTTTGATATGTCTAGACAACCAAATGCTATGTTGATCCAAAAAGGACAGCAAGATAGAAGACAAAATCTTTTCTAGTAAGATATTATGCAATTAAGGATTTAAAAGTGCAGTAAGAAAGAAGACAAAATCTTCACTGATAACATATTATACAATTAAGGATTAAAGTACATATCAATCTTCAAGAGCTATCAGATCTCCATTTGTTTCTGTCAAACTATGTATTTTTAATGCAATAATTGCATGTATGAGACTGAGAGCTTTCTCTAATGCTAAAGAACTTGGAACTAAAAAAAAAAATACAGAAGATTGCTTACAGCAATTAAGCCATATGTCTGAACAAACTTTTCCCAGAGGCGGATTAAGAGGAGGCCCCCCTTTCTTGGAACAATTTGGTTGATTATATAGGGAATCACTGAAGCATGATTGGAGGGGCTCCCTTTTAGGCAGTCAGTGGGCCCCACTTGAAAAAAGATTCTGGCTCCACCACTGTTTCCCCTTTTCTATCTTTCCTTAACTGCTTCAGTCTTTTGAGGTTGATTAAAGATGATTTAACGTACATGGTCATCACTATGGGCCTAGTAACAGAGGGAGAACAAAGTATGTTTAAAACAGTCATCTTTTGTGACATACAGGGGCGGATCCAGCCATTCTAAAAAGAGGGGGGGTTCCCAGCACAGGATAAAGGGGGGTGGGTTCCAACTATATGTCCCCATTCAAATGCATTGATCAGCCAAAAAAAAAAGCAGGGGTTCCAACCCCCGGAACCACACCCTGGATCCGCCAATGACATATAAAAAAATATTCACATACACTTTTACCAGGTATAATGCATCAAAATTTGGCTACTGTGAATTCATTACTATCCATTGTATACTAATTTTCGTGGATTATTTGGGTAAAGGTAAACCACAAAATTAATTAAATGTTCAATGAATGACAAATTTTCTATAGGCATGCATGCAGACATTTGCAAAACCACAAAATCAAATATCTACCAACATGTAAGTTATTCTTAATCCATGAAAAATTGGTACTGACAAAATATGAATCCTCAGTATTTGGGGAAAACCTATCTAACCAATACCCATAAATCACAAGCAAAGAATGAGGCAATGTTCTGATCAGTTCAGATTTCCTTTAGGTTAAAAAGCTGAGTTTGTAATGAGTTATGATTCTACAAATGTCTGTCATCTAATTGGTATTTCACTGGTGAATAATAGGAGAGATAGCAGGTGTCTTGTTATAGTGTAAGACAATAACATACAAATCAAATTAAAGCTTAACTGACATATCCATATATTCAAATCTTAATTGGGAAATTAACAAGCCTATTTTGTCTTGAGCATTGCCAGTTAATGTAATTATTCCATCTTTTTTTCCAAATAAGACGATGCCTAGTTACAATAACATTCCTGATTATGAAACTGAAACCTGTAAACGCAGTCTAAAAATAAGGAGATGTGGTATAATTGAGGGTGTGGAGGGGGTTTACGGAGAAGAGAATATGTACAGAATAAAAAGCCAAAAAATAAAAAAAATGGAAATTAGGCAAAAAATATTAAAGTATGGAGAATAGTGTGTACTGAAAAATAAAGAATATTGAATAACAGGCAAATTTGGACAAGGTTATGAAGGGTTAAAATTGGCCAAAATATTACTTAAATTTCATGAAGAAATAATTGTGATAATACTAGTAAAACAAAACATATTTTTCTGGCTCTTTCCTTTACAATTATGAAGCTATGACCCCTTAAATAAACATATTTTTTATTTTCAGGTCAATTTTGGTACTATTTTTCAAATTTTATAATTTTTGGCATATTAACCTTGGCCACCATCCACAACCCAAAAAGTTTTGAAATTGATAAATTTTATATCAAAATTGGAATCTTTTGGTTACAACACATTTTGGATCGTAGGTGGCAGCAAAGGTGTGTCTAAAGCTTTTAGGTCATAAAATTGCACAAAATCATCTTATCTTGACAAAATGTCCAAAACGGGCTTAATTACCTTGAAGAATATTATATACTTTTATGAAAAGAACTGATGTATTTTAAGCATTAAGACTTTTGAAATAGACCCATTTACAAAACAAATTGTGACCTTTTTGGTGTTTTATGATCAAGTTGTTATTAAAGGCCATTTTGTGCCATAAGTGAACCTAATCCTTTATAAAGGATAGAGAAAACAGAGTAACAAAATTAAAGAATATAGAACACAGAATCCCCCCCCCACAGCACTTTCATCATATAAATTTTTCATATTTTTTTATCAAATATCCATATCATATAAACTTTAAATAGAGCGAGTCTGTAACCAGCCAAAAAAGATTCATTAACAGAATTGACGGGAAAACATTACCATTAAAAAAGGTTTGGTTTCCCAACATGTCTTTATGGAAAAATTAGTCCCACTAGAATTTCAAATCAATTCTGTTCAATCACAAGCCTCATAAAAATGTTTGCACTGATGGCATTCATGTATGGAGGGAGATATAAAATACAGATTTTTATGAAGCTGGCAATTCCATTTATTGTTCTGCTAGGCAGTCAACACTGTCATAAAACAATGTAATTTACAGGGAATGATTGCAGCAACAAGCTAAAATTATTAGTATACACCAGTAATCCCAACACTAGCACACTGAAAATACATTGAGCTAATCAGATAGTTAAGGCCAATCAAACTTAATGTGCAGATTTCGATTCACAAGAGCAAAAAGGAAAGAGTATAAAAATAAGGAGATGTGGTATGATTGCCAATGAGAAAACTATCCACAAGAGTTCAAATGAAGTGGATGTTAGCAATTAAAGGCAACTGAACAGCCTTCAACAATGAGAAATCCTATATCATAATAGTCAGCTATAAGAGGCAAGGACATGAAAAATGTGAGAAAACAATTTCAAACATGAGTATTTTAAAATGAGCTGGTACTATTACACTGTTATTATAATATTCACAGAAATGAATGATGATATTTTTTTCAAAACAATAGAATTGTTTGCTTCAAATAGGGCCAATTTTAATTGAAGAAATATTTTTTAAATGGTCCAATACTAGGCATTAATTTAATAGCCATGAGTAAAATATGGTGTTGGTGATAAATTATTATTTTGGTATTAAAGCCGTATGTAGCTATTGATCTGACTTTTTTTTTTATGGTAACTTGAGGGCAGTGTGCATAAGCAAGACGGACATGGCACCACATTGAATTACAATAAATATGTAGTAAATAATATTGCTAGTTTTATTTTTCTAAAGTATAAAACAAACATGCAAATGATCATTGTAAACAGTTCCAAACAAATGTTCAATAATGTTTAAAGCAAAATAGTTAGAATAAATTCATGCCCTGCACATTGATTCTAATTTTATTGAGTAAGTTGTATCTTACAGTTTAGTTCCAAAAGAGGTAACGAATTTACTAACGAATTCATAGAACTAATGTAAAGTATCATCGTTGTATGATATAATGAGCATTATTTTAACTCCCAATTTCTTTTCCCCACCCCCACCCCACCCCCATTGTTAGTAATTTTTCTGTCTAGTTCAGATTGGCAACTTTGTACCTGTCTATTAATTTGATGTGATATAAAAAGCATTGGAACAAATTGGGTCACTTTTTTAATAGACGTATGTACATGTCATTTAATTTCTTCATGAACTGCATTAATTGATGGTTGCTTTAAATGTCCAGTGGCAAATATTTTATGCAAGCTCAACAAAATTTTCTATTGGATTCCAATTATTTGAAGAAATGTATACAATTATTTATTTTCCAAAAAAAATTTAGATCCGAAAAAGAGAAAATTATTTCCACAAATGAGATACTAATGTGACAAAGAGTGTCAGGGGAAAAAAAATTGCCTAATTAATAAAACTTTACTCACCCATCTATCAGCGTGACAAGTTCTACAATTTTAATGAACTATCCCGATGTGTATACATTCATCAAGATATCTCAGTTTTCAACTGACAACACGTCAAAATTGTCTCCAAAAATTGTCTCCGATAATGTAAGCCTTAAGGATATTAACAGTCTAAAATCAAACAAATTTATATCTTTTTTTCTAACAGCTTCTAGATCAATACTGTAGCAGAGTGAATCCTCTGGATACCATTAACATTGTCAACAAGAATTATTGCTACAGTTACATATATTTATATTTGATTTCCATAAGGACTTTGTAATTTTGACCAATAGATATCCTCTGACATTATTGGTGGGATAAGGTTTAGTCAATTCTCACATGGAAACATATTGTCTAATGCTCACTTCTGTAGAGGAATGTGGTATTGTAGTTCTGATGATGATACAATGGGAACATTAAATTCAAATCCAATTAATCATTACAGCTTAATTAAACTATTCAGAGCATTTGTTTAAACGCATACATTAATCATTTACTTAGCAGAAGAAATAGAATATCATTGTTAAGCCGTCATCATTTACTCAGGCAATTAAATGAGAACACTAAATTACAACACAAATTGACTCTATATTTTGCAACATTTTCTAATTAACTAATTTAATATTGAATATTTTTCAATGGTATGATTCTGAGACATTTTTGTTCAAATATAGAATAAAGACTCTAATTTGTCTCAAAGATAACGCTCAAATAAGACATTATTTTGTATCTGATGAGTTTTGGTAAAACTAATTAATTTTGTTAGATTTGCTCAGCTGCAGGTAAATTTTGAAACTCATAAAAAAAAGTAGAAACATTTAATTGTTTTGGAATATAAATACATTTTTAGTTGGTAAGTTTGGGCAAAGTGAAACAAAAAACAACTTTGGTCAATTTCAGTAGCAAGTCCAGAATCCACAAGGTCAATCTCTTAGCTTCTGCTAAACAATAGCATTTTAAAGTGGATTGATTCATATTGATGATTATGTCAATGTATGATATTTTAAAATTAATTGAAATATTTGCAATCACTGAAATCAATACCGTGAAAAAGTATTTAAACACCAAACTACAAATCAACAAAATAATGCTTTAGGTAAATGAACAATTTTTTAAAATATGTTGGAAGTTTTGAAAGCCTAAAGTCTGCACTCAGATTATATAATTCTCTAATGACACACAGAGTTATTTCTATGTCTGTAATTACTGCTTCTTACTTTACTGTTGACATCTTAAATCTCCAGAGAATTGTCCATTTTATAGCATGAAAACCTTATGCATATAATCATTTAAAGTCTTAGAATAAAATGTGTTCTTCAAAAACAATCAGATTCATTTTAATTTAAACAGAAATGCATCATGACCATATAGTCATGGTAACTAAACTTGTTAATGAAATCCAATTATCCAGCAACTGACATGTCAGCAAGGGCAAATAAACTAGCAGTTATACAAAAGGAAACTATAAAACAGACATGTCAACTAGAGGCTCTAAAGAGCCTGTGTCGCTCACCTTGGTCTATGTGAATATTAAACAAAGGACGCAGATGGATTCATGACAAAATTGTGTTTTGGTGATGGTGATGTGTTTGTACATCTTACTATCTTACTTTACTGAACATTCTTGCTGCTTACAATTATCTCTATCTATAATGAACTTGGCCCAGTAGTTTCAGAGGAGAAGATTTTTGTAAAAGATTACTAAGATTTACGAAAAATGGTTAAAAATTGACTATAAAGGGCAATAAGTTATAACTCCTAAAGGGGTCAACTGACCATTTCAGTCATGTTGACTTATTTGTAAATCTTACTTTGCTGAACATTATTGCTGTTTACAGTTTATCTCTAGCTATAATAATAGTCAAGATAATAACCAAAAACAGCAAAATTTCCTTAAAATTACCAATTCAGGGGCAGCAACCCAACAACAGATTGTCTGATTCATCTGAAAATTTCAGGGCAGATAGATCTTCACCTGATAATCAATTTTACTTCATGTCAGATTTGCTCTAAATGCTTTGGTTTTTGAGTTATAAGCCAAAAACTGAATTTTACCCCTTTGTTCTATTTTTAGCTGTTGCGGCCATCTTGGTTGGTTGGCCGAGTCACGCCACACATTTTTTAAACTAGATACCCCAATGATGATTGTGGCCAAGTTTGGTTTAATTTGGCCCAGTAGTTTCAGAGGAGAAGATTTTTGTAAAAGATTACTAAGATTTACGAAAAATGGTTAAAAATTGACTATAAAGGGCAATAACTCCTAAAGGGGTCAACTGACAATTTCAGTCGTGTTGACTTATTTGTAAATCTTACTTTGCTGAACATAATGGCTGTTCACTGTTTATCTCTATCTATAATATTATTCAAGATAATAACCAAAAACAGCAAAATTTCCTTAAAATTACCAATTCAGGGGCAGCAACCCTACAACGGGTTGTTCGATTCATCTGAAATTTTCAAGGAAAATAGATCTTGACCTGATAAACAAATTAACTCCTGTCAGATTTGCTCTTAATGCTTTGGTTTTTGAGTTATAAGCCAAAAACTGCATTTTACCCCTATTATCTATTTTTAGCCATGGTGGCCATCTTGGTTGGTTGACCGGGTCACTGGACACAATTTTTTAAACTAGATACCCCAATGATGATTGTGGCCAAGTTTGGTTTAATTTGGCCCAGTAGTTTCAGAGGAGAAGATTTTTGTAAAGGATTACTCAGATTTACAAAAAATGGTTAAAAATTGACTATAAAGGGCAATAACTCCTAAAGGGGTCAACTGACCATTTCGGTAGTATAGACTTATTTGTAAATCTTATTTTGCTGAACATTATTGCTTTTTACAGTTTATCTTTATCTATAATATTATTCAAGATAATAACCAAAAACAGCAAAATTTCCTTAAAATTACCAATTCAGGGGCAGCAACCCAACAATGGGTTGACCGATTCATCTGAAATTTTCAGGGCAGATAGATCTTGACCTGACAAACAATTTAACCCCCGTGTCAGATTTGCTTTAAATGCTTTGGTTTCTGAGTTATAAGCCAAGAACTGCATTTTACCCCTATGTTCTATTTTTAGCCATGGCGGCCATCTTGGTTGGTTGACCGGGTCACCGGACACAATTTTTAAACTAGATACCCCAGTGATGATTGTGGCCAAGTTTGGTTTAATTTGGCCCAGTAGTTTCAGAGGAGAAGATTTTTGTAAAAGTTAACGACGGACGACGACGACGGACGACGGACGCCAAGTGATGAGAAAAGCTCACTTGGCCCTTTGGGCCAGGTGAGCTAAAAAGGGCATCAACTTACAAATTTTTGGTCCGACACAGAATCAAATATTAATACAATTTCAAAATACCAGCTGATTAAGAATAATTTTAGCACCAGATAATAAATCATGATATCAAATTTTATTTTGATGGAATTTAAGCCAGCACTTTGAATGGTCAAGCATTTTGGGTGGCCATTTTCAAAATGTCAGGTAACAAATAAATTACAACAAAATGCCTTGAGTGTGAAGGTAAAGGTAATATCTTTGACTAGCTTGCTTGCTAGCTGAACCATGAAGACATTCTTAGGTTAGGTATACTTCCCTCCCTTGAAAGTAGACTAGTCTGACAGATAACCAATCTATCTGTCTGTAGGACTAGAATACTCGATCGAAAGGAGGGAAGTTATACCTAACCTAATATTGATTACAGTTAAGCTACCAAGCAAGCTAGTCAAAGATATTACCTTTACCTACACACTCAAGGCTGCATTTTGCTGTAAACTTTTAAATTTTTTACCATAACATTTCTGTCAGGTGACCTGAAAAAGACATTTATAGATTAACATACAGTCCTTTAATTTAAAACAGAAGACAAGTGTCTGTACAGCATGTCAAGCATTGAATCAAATGGAGACTAGACAATTGTGAATAAATCTAGAAGAGACAAAGATCTGCCAACAGTTTTGTCAATTCTTATAACTTCAACTATCTCCAACATCAATCTCAATTGCAAGATAGATATCTTAAAATGTTCATAAAGCTCCGTCATCAATTAGCAATCAAAATCTTGAACCTAGGTTTCCCTTCAGCTGCCACACAGATGGCATGTGATATGTCATATGTAAGATAGTCAACCTTTAAGTGTTGCATAAGTACTTTCTGCAGACAGGCTAACAGAAGGAAGAATAGAGTCTAAAAAATCCTTTTAATTCATAATTATAGTAAATCATTCTATTGTAATTCAAAAGCAGTACATTGTATACATGTACTTTTAAGGCATTTATAATTAATATCAAAGAAGCTGTTGTCTGATCTATCAAGAAATAGCCCTAAAAATAACTGCATGACTCCAGAGTACTTAGCAGAGAGACAGCAAATTAAAGTATTTTTTTTTATCCAGCTGAGAAACAAATCCACGATCTTTCAACCTTGAGGAGAGTTTGCTGTTGTGAGACCACTAAGTTAGATTTATCCATAACCACCATCAAGGATTATTTAACTTGCTTAATGTCCAGTGGCAAATATTTCATGAATATATGATGGAAAAGATTCAAGTTACTCAAGATAATTTTTGTAATCTTTATATATATATAGTTACACTTTTTAGTAACAGTACATTGATGATGACTTTTTGTGACAAATCATATCTTTTATGACTTTATTTATGACCTTGCAAGAAACAAATTATATTTATTATTGCTTTTTGTAATGCTAGCTTGCAAGGAACAAATTAGATTCATTGTTCAGAGTATGATGTTCTGTTTTGTAAAATAAAATGAATAACCCATGATAAATGAGAATATTCCCTATAATTTGAAACCTCTTCCTTATTCCCATGCAGTCATTCACTTCAAAAACTGTGTCTAGACTCTTAATATTGAACATTCTAATCTTTGTCACAGCAACATCAAATCACCATTCAACAAATGGTCTTTAGAGAGTTAGAGAACTTATTAAGTAATGAAAACTAGGAACAAAAGTTGAGACCTGAATGAAAAACAATATACAAACCACTAGAAAGATCCAGAAATCATTAAATATAACTTCTTACAACTTATAATAGCTTTTAAATAATGATATTTGAAGGGTACTCATGACCAAAGTAGTAGAAGAAAAACACATAAATTACAACATTTTGCATGCCTATCCAAAGAGAGGAACCATTTATAATTCAGTGATTTAGTTTGTTACTGTATATCATATTTATTTTTTTGTATAGGACTGTTAGTTATTTTGTTAGAATTGTTTATCATTTGTCATTGTGAGGCTTTTTATAGCTCAGGCTAAATATAAACAGTACTGCTTTCAGGAATGAGCAAAACCAATAGGTCATTGCAAGCAGCTTGTATTGATCTATTGGTTTTGCTCATTGTTGAAAGCCATACTGTAACCTATAGTGGCTAACATTTATGTCATTTGTCTCTGTTGGAGAGTTTTCTCATTGGCAATCATATCAACAACATGTTATTTCTATATTTAACCTTTAACAAATAAAGTGAACTTTAGCCATGGTTACGTTATACTTTTGATGACATATTATACCAGATATTAGCTCATATTACAAGGATTACTGGTATGAAATTGTTTATTAAACCTTTTCTGTGTGAAATGTCATGACCCATTGTTGTAGCTATGAAAGTGTCCTTTATGTTATCAGTTTTGAATTTGTCACGTGGTGTACAAGCAGCCGGATGAAGATGGAGATCATAAAAGATACTTAAAATAAGAAGAGAACAATCCTGACAATGCTATATATCACAACTAATGAAGTTACATTTTGAAAGAGGATGGTCTAGATTTCTGTATCAATTTTTCATGTGATTTTTCTCTATTCTTTTACATTTTTTGCCCACTACTGAGGGCCCTCATGGGGTTTTTGATTATGTGATTACTTGGCCGTTTTTTTAATGATTATTTGATTATTAAGCCAAATATTTCATGATTATTTGATTACCTAGGACTGTATTTTTAGTTTATGATTATTTGATTACTAAAGATAAGCAAATATTTAATGATTATGTGATTATATTGGCAAAAAAATGGTGATTATGTGATTACTAGGACCCCCCCATGAGGGGCCTCACTACTTCTATTCCTTATATATTTTTTGCCCATGATAATATTCTCTATTCATTAAATAAATTTAACACCCCATATGCTATATTCTTTATTTGACTCTTATGATTTTTTCTTTATTTTAAAATTATTTTCTGGGTCAATTATTCTGCTGATTTTACCCATCATTCTCTATCCTGTAACCCAATCCAAACACTCACAGTGGCAACAATTAGCACAGGAATAATTATATTATGTCAGAACAATGCTTTAAGGTGGTACCTTACACTACAGGGAGATAACTCTGTAAAGTCAGCTAAATGTTTAAATCACATTGTGTTGTTTAGGGAATATTGAGCTTCTCAATGATCAAAACTAGTGTTTGTCAAACTGTTATGTAACCAGTGTAATTTTTCTGATAAAATGGTTGGTTGAAATTTTTTGAAATTTTTATATATTTGTCAAAGAGTCAAAGTAAATGCTTTGCCAAAATTTTATGAAAATTAAACGATCTAAATTAATTGTAGGAAAAGTGTTGGGTACCACCTTAATTAGTGCTACTACAATATTATCTTTTTTATAAAGTTCAAACTGCTCAAAGGAATAACATTTCACAAAAGTGTCAAGGCAAAACAAAAGATCTATTAAAAAAACACATCTATAAAGAATCAATATATTGTTAAGGCAAAAGGTTGTTTTATTTTATCTTCATATCTGAAATATAAATTCAAGATATAAACATACTGAATCAATATTCAACTTTTGAACATTCATTTTCTGTAATGTGGGGTTCACACATTGCCGATTATTGCTCCCGTTTGAGATCAGACAGTGATACGACACGAAAAGTGAAAGAGTCGGTTTAGTATCCTCAATTATCTGGAATGTCCTATTATTGTATGAACGCAGTTGTTTTAGTTCGTAACAGATTCCTACTGGTCGGTAAGGGTCCGAATAGTTCGGCAAAGCACCCGGCAGTTAGGTGCGTCCTGTAACATTCGAGAAAAACTCAGCCGATTTTGTCAAGTCGGATTACAATTGTGCCTATGTCATGACAGATTCTGCTGTATCGGATCGAATTCCTAACAATGTTCTTTGTATTCGGGACAGTGTCCTGTGGAACGGGAATGATCTGGAGAAATTTTTCATTGATGTTTTTCTGCCGATTGAGTCCAGATTGCATCCAGATCTTGTCGATTGCGAACCGTTTTTGCCAAAACCGTTTCGAAACAGTCCCATTATTAATTCTAAATTCATCAATGATACCCACATCAGAGTCCCGACACTTACAGAATACAATACGACTGAGACCAGACAAAGCCTTTTGCAATGCGATAGAGGGGACTGTGATAGGATTACATTCCAACAGTACCTGATCATCCCGAGTATGCAGACAGTTTTCGAACGGATAACTTCTGTCATCGTCGGTTCACTGTCTTGTCACTATCTGATCTCTGTCAGATTACATTCGGTAGAGACGGGATGCAGTCGTGACAGACTCGGTCTAATTTTACCTGGCGAAAGATACAAATCGGATTAGAAGCAGATTTAGAACAGGATTATCAGGATAAATTTGCTTGGAAACAGTTGAATATCGACGCTTCCTGGACAATATCTGATTGTTGTCGTGATTAAATTTGTTTTTTTTACAAATTTTAATTAAAGTTGGAATTTACATCCACAATTCATAGGATCTTGATCAGACTTTTAATAAATTTTAATCGGGAATGCATGGTCCTGTCAAGGACGGCAGTAAAAATCGTGAATGTGTGACCCCAGCTTAAGAGACAACTTCAAAAAGCAATACAAGTAGTATACATTTTTCTTGATGACTTTCAATTATATTTTCAAACATGCATGTGTTAAATTTAATTGATTATGTCTTATACCACTTTCTATACACAAATACAGATTTATTGTGGTCAGTTTTATATCTTATATCTGGGGCCTCAGTTGACAGAGTAGTTCATATACTGTATCAATAACCTCTCAATATTTAGGTTATGAGTTTCAATCAACTTGAAGCATATGGCAGGTTAGTTTTACTTCAATCATGAATCAGCTTGTCATTTTACCTGTAGAAGGCAGTATAGAAATAAAAAAAGAAAATGTCGAACCATAAGAATGTCCCTGCTCAAGCTTTGCAATTTTCCAAGTTAAAAATCTACCTTTCTTCAGAAAGGTAATTAACTCGCAACCCGAATTTGAATCCTGTCTGCACGTTGTGGTTACTTCCTATATATTTAGTGGCAGGAGTGTGCCGAAAAAAAGGGTAGCTTTTTCATGCCCTGCTGGTTAGAACAGGGTTCTCTTTTCAAGTCTGCTGGTTAGAACAGGGTCACTTTTTCATGCCCTACTAGTGAGAACAGGGTCCTTTTTTAAACAAAGTATTTGTCTAGAACAGGATCACTTATTTAACCAAAGAGCTGTCAACGTATATTTTTTCCGCCTAACAGAAGTTCCACTGGAAACGTTGTTATAAAAAATGTCATAATATATGTTCCTGTCTATACCATTTATTCCCTTAGGAACATTTACTGTAATATTTATTCCAGTGTGGTGTATTATTCTCTCTAAACCTGAGTGAGTGAGTATGGGAAGTTTGTGTGATGTATTATACTCTCTAAGCCTGAGTGAGTGAGTATGGGAAGTAAGTGTGATTTATTATACTCTCTAAGCCTGAGTGAGTGAGTATGGGAAGTAAGTGTAATTTATTATACTCTCTAAGCCTGAGTGAGTGAGTATGGGAAGTAAGTGTGATTTATTATACTTTCTAAGCCTGAGTGAGTGAGTATGTAAAGTTCGTGTAATTTATCATACTCTCTAAGCCTGAGTGAGTGAGTATGGAAAGTTTGTGTAATTTATTATACACACTTAGTCTGAGTGAGTTAGTATGGGAAGTTAGTAAGATGTATTATACTCTCTAAGCCTGAGTGAATGAGTATGGGAAGTAAGTGTGATTTATTATACTCTCTAAGCCTGAGTGAATGAGTATGGGAACTTAGTGTGATTTATTATACTCTCTAAGCCTGAGTGAGTGAGTAAGGGAAGTAAGTGTAATTTATTATACTCTCTAAGCCTGAGTGAGTGAGTATGAAAAGTTAGTGTAATTTATTATACTTTCTAAGCCTATTAAGTGAGTGAGTAAGGGAAGTAAGTGTAATTTATTATACTCTCTAAGCCTGAGTGAGTGAGTATGAAAAGTTAGTGTGATGTATTATACTCTCTAAGCTAGAGTGAGTGAGTATGGAAAGTTCGTGTAATTTATTATACTTTCTAAGCCTATCAAGTGAGTGAGTAAGGGAAGTAAGTGTAATTTATTATACTCTCTAAGCCTGAGTGAGTGAGTATGAAAAGTTAGTGTAATTTATTATACTCTCTAAGCCTAAGTGAGTAGTATGTAAAGTTCCTGTAATTTATTATACTGTCTAAGCCTGAGTGAGTGAGTATGGGAAGTTAGTGTGATTTATCATACTCTCTAAGCCTGAGTGAGTGAGTATGTAAAGTTCGTGTAATTTATCATACTCTCTAAGCCTAAGTGAGTGAGTATGGAAAGTTTGTGTAATTTATTATACACACTTAGTCTGAGTGAGTTAGTATGGGAAGTTAGTAAGATGTATTATACTCTCTAAGCCTGACTGAGTGAGTATGGGAAGTTAGTGTTATTCATTATACTCTCTAAGCCTGAGTGAGTTAGTATGGGAAGTTAGTGTTATTCATTATACTCTCTAAGCCTGAGTGAGTTAGTATGGGAAGTTAGTGGGATTTATTATAATTTCTCGAAGCCTGAGTGAGTGAGTATGGGAAGTAAGTGTAATTTATTATACTCTCTAAGCCTGAGTGAGTGAGTATGGAAAGTTCATGTAATTTATTATACTCTCTAAGCCTGAGTGAGTGAGTATGGGAAGTTAGTGTTATTCATTATACTCTCTTAGCCTGAGTGAGTTAGTATGGGAAGTTAGTGGGATTTATTATAATTTCTTGAAGCCTGAGTGAGTGAGTATGGGAAGTAAGTGTAATTTATTATACTCTCTAAGCCTGAGTGAGTGAGTATGGAAAGTTCATGTAATTTATTATACTCTCTAAGCCTGAGTGAGTGAGTATGGGAAGTTAGTGTTATTCATTATACTCTCTAAGCCTGAGTGAGTTAGTATGGGAAGTTAGTGGGATTTATTATAATTTCTCGAAGCCTGAGTGAGTGAATACGGGAAGTTACTGTGATTTTTATACTCTCTAAGCCTGAGTGATTGAGTTTGGAAAGTAAGTGTGTTTTTTTTAATCTCTAAGCTAGAGTGAATGAGTATTGGAACTTAGTGTGATTTATCATACTTTCTAAGCCTGAGTGAGTGAGTATGGGAAGTTAGTGTTATTCATTATACTCTCTAAGCCTGAGTGATTGAGTTTGGAAAGTAAGTGTGTTTTTTTTAATCTCTAAGCTTGAGTGAATATGGGAAGTTTGTGTGATGTATTACACTCTCTAAACCAGTTAATTCCTGTTATTCTTATTACACTTTTATAAAAAGTACAAGTGATCTTTATCCCATTAAATATTTATAAATAAAACAGTCATTAATATCATATGTCTCCTTATACATGTATTTACAATCATAATTATTGTTATAAAAGTACAAATAACCATTTACTTCCATTATGGCAATAATATTTATGGTAGTGCAAGTATTATTTCTAAAACATTTATATATAGGAATAGAAATGTTGATAATGGCGATTATTGGCTTTCTCACATCTAACAACAAGTAATGACAAGGATATTATGATGAGAGATGAAAAAGCAATTACGTAGAAGAGATTAAACATTGATTGGTATAGAGAGGAAACCCTCTAAGTCTTCAATTAGATTCTGTTATGCTCAAAATAAATGTCAGAAGCACACCTTCACCCTAATGAAACTGGGAGTACACATGTTTTGCCAGCTGACTATGATAAAGGTGTTATTTGAACAAGTTTGCTCCCAAATTTAGGTCATCATTGAATTATTGCTACCTACATTTAATGATATGATTTCTGTGTCCATGTCTGGAATTAGTTATTATAGCCTACATTTTTTTTTATATACGACCTGTTACATATATTGACATAAAATTTTTTAGCAAGTTACAATTCCCTTCCTTAGACAATGTAGAAGTATTATTGCTCTTCTTAGTTTTTTTTCAAAGCTTAAAATTTATCAAATTTACTTTTCCCCCAGGAGTACCAATTTCAATCAAATTTTGATATAATTGTATTAAGACTAGATGGTGTTAGTATAAGGAAACTGTTTCTTGTACAGAAAAAACCAATCTCTTTGTAACGTAATTTGTATTATGTTGGCATGTACACTACTTATAAAAAAAAAAATAAATGGAAATGATTTTTCATTATAAATATAATCTTAATGAGATGTGATATGATTGTCAATTTCTAGAAAATGAATAAGAGAAGATTCAAATGATTAAAGCTGAGGCCCACCTCTGAGTGCGGGATTCTAATATGACGTGCAGTTTTCGCTTTGTGAATAAACCCATGTTCTAAATCTAATAAAATTTGTTTGCACATGCCTATATTGACTACTGCAGACTACTGAATTTTATCAAATTGCATGCTTTTAATAAAGGAGTAGGTCCGGTAAGGGCCGATTTTGGCCTCAAATATCAGGTTCATCTAACCAAAGATTTTGGACACTTTTTAAACACTTAATTGTCTATTTCAATTGATTCAATTAGTTTATAAATGTGACAGATTTTAACTGATTAAGTCATTAAAAATGCTCCAATTCAAGCTTAAATATGAAAAATCTATCAACTATGCAAAAAATCGTCACTTTTCAGATGGTTTTTGTCAAAAATGAAAGTTGTCGCATCTTTGTTCATCGATCCACAACCTTTATATATATATGTTATGTATAATCATCAAATGCAACTTAAATTTCAATATTATGAATGAACACGAATGCAGCCACTTTCATTTTAAGACGGAAATGGTCTAAAATTTAACTAAAATGCTAAAATTGTGAAGATTTCAGTAATTATAAGCATGACTTAATGATTACCCGATATATGTGCATTGTATTGTCAAAAACGGCCCATATTTGTGTAGCAGAAACATTTTACTTTCCCATAAATATCTAAAAGATTACATTTTCACAATTTTGCAAAACTGATATATTTTAGGGCCAAAAGAGGACTTACTGAACTTACTCCTTTCATTAACATAAAACACTTCCAAACTCTTAAATGATGCAGATGTTGTTACCAATTCATTTATTATGACTGTAATGTGTTGCACTTCAAAAATGACATATTTGACCTAGATACGACAAATGTTCATGCTGGCTGTTCAAAACTCCTCCCTCTGAAAAATCACATTGCCAGCTGTTTGCTTGTTTACAAACAAAAAAGGGAGGTTCATGGAAGAGCCTACACAATGTCTACACTTATACAGATGGGACATAAATATTACCTTAATTGTCCTAATCAGAATCGAAATAATTGATGCAAGCTATATTTTATTGTAGTTTTAACATGGGTAGGCATTATATTTGTGTTATTTTAGCCCTCACTATCGCTCGGGCAAAAATAAACATGAATATAATGCCTACCCATGTTGAAACTACAATAAAGTATATATAGGTTGCATCAATTATTTCTTAATTTTCTTGCTGCGTTGAAGACCTGTTGGTGGCCTTCAGCTGTTATCTGCTCATTGGTTGAGATGTTGTCTCTTTGACACATTAACCATTTCCATTCTCAATTTTATTGAAAACAGCTATGACAAACACCAAAAAATCACCAAACTAACCATGACTGAGTGACTGTTATTTTGCAGTGTTTTTGAATAATAATGTATAGATATACAATGTCATTCATTCCTGTTTGAAAAAGAGAGGTTGAAGATACCACATGGGTTATGATAACAGCACTATGGCAAAATTTCAAAACAAACAAAAAACAAACAGCTGTTTACTAAAATTATTAACAAAGTATAATAATGAAGTAGCAACAACTCAGCAAAAAGTCGTAAGTGCTTTGAAAATGTAAATTAAAAAAAAAAAAAATAACGAACTTCAAGGAAAATTCAAAATGGCAATTAGTCCTTATTTATATGGCAATAACAAAAGCTCAAACACATCAAACGAATGAATAACAATTGTCATATTTCTTGGTACAGGCAGTTCCTTATGTAGAAAATGTCCATGATTTGCTAAATTTATCATCAAATTTCATTCACAAGAAGGAATATAATAGGAGGTACCAAATTTCCATCATGAAAGTAAATTCTTTGACAGTTTAAATTACAAAGAAAGACTTGGAGTTTAAGACCAAATTAAAAAAAAAAGTGTGACAATGAACAGACTGTTAATACATACCCATCACTTTAGTATATACCGCCCCCTTTTACATCAAGGGGAAAGAACAAGTGGAACAACATTTTTCTTGAAAGAAAACAATGAGAATAGATATAGGAAGATGTGGTGTGAGTGCCAATGAGACAACTCTCCATCCAAATAACAATTTATAAAAGTAAACCATTATAGGTCAATGTACAGCCTTCAACACGGAGACTTGGCACAGTCGAATACCTTTATATAAAAATAAGAAGATGTGGTATAATTGCCGCTGAGGCAACTTCCATCAGTGACCAAAGGGCATAGAAGTTAGCACCTTTCAACAATGAGCAAGACTCATACTGTATAGCAAGCTATAAAAGGCCCAGAAATGACAAATAAACGTATTTACACTTTTGGTATTTAGCTGAATCTTGCCTCTGAATTACCTTAGATCTACTCCGAATCACCTTTTGACGTCAAGCAACTGAATCACTTTTAAATTGTGATGTCAAATATTTTAAATTATGATGTCAAAGTTTACGGGAACATGTGTGATTTTAGGTAATAGCGGACAAATTTGCATACAAGTGTAAATACGTCTATTTAACACAATTCTGATAAGAAAAACTAACCACCTGATCAATAAACAATAAAGGAAAAACAAATACTAGTAAGATATACAGCAACAAACAGCAGCCAATGACTAAATGGAACATACAGAATACATTTTCTTTTTAAACCTTCATATTTGAGCTGAATTTGAGAAAACTTATTTTGAATCTTGCTGACTATGTATCAAAAGTATAGGTAACTTATAATACTTATGACCATGACTCCAGATTAAATAGATATTATTATTACCTTTCCTGATTAACATTATGTGTAGGCTGGAATACATTGAGCTAATTTAGGATTTCTATCATTCTATATGAAGAATTTAATACCTATTTTACTGTTATACTGATAATTGCATTTATTTCAATAATGAATTTGATGTTATTTCTGGACCTGTTCACTAAAACAAAATGAGTATGCTTGCCCACAATTACTGACAAGATTGACAGATTGAGGGATATACTTTTAATCAGACATGACTTCATTATTAATTTATCATTTACTTCACATGCTATATATCTATGTATAGAGGCCAAAGACCACAATTAATGACCCCGCTTTTCGTTGTCTATGAATATAGTTCCTTTTAATTATAGAGTGTATTTTTCCTTATTTTTTTTTCTTTCTCTTCCTGACTCATTTCTTAGATTTTTTTGGGTGGAAATGAAAGAAGAGAGGTGAAATAAATTTTTGGATGTTGTATTTAAACTGATTTTGATATGGAATGAGTGTTTAGGCCAAGTGAAAAAAGGTCATATTTACAGTTTTCGGAACATCTTGACTTGTCAATAGGGGTATGGATGTGTATTGGCTAAATTTGTAAAAGTGATTGCTTCAATCTTTCTGAATTTTGGATATATATTTAGACTAGGACTATACATTACACACACAAAAAATTTGACAAAAGTGCATGGTGCAATTTTTTTAATGATATAAAACATTATAAAGAACTGATAGAGGAATTAATTGTGGTGTGTGGCCTAGAGATGCATTTACTTTATATTATTTTACTTCAGAAATTGTCTGTACTAGTAATAGTTGTTTTCCATTTGTTCCATATATGTTAATATATAGTTTAACATGTTTAACTTTTGATTTTGTTATAGGTTTTGTTGGCTTTCCTGTAACGTTTTTTTTTTGTTGGTGTTTTGCATTGTTAATACTTTTTAACATTAACTTGTATCTGTAAAATATAGAATACTTATATAACTAGATTTGTCGAAACGACACGAATGGCCCCGTCTCAAAAAGTTGGAAAATCTGAAATTAAAATAACACATGTGGACACAAACATGATGGTAGTCTCACATATCAAAATTCAGCTCAAAATCTGAAGGTGTATAGAAAAAAAGTCAATACATTGTATAACTGTGATTTTTAACAATTTTCAAAGTCTTAAACCCTTCATCTTGGCAAAAATCAGCGGAGCAGAACGAAACTTAAACTTGATCTGTAATTCATCAAGGTTAACTTACATACTAAATATCAGTCCAATATCTCAAGGCGTTTAGAAAAAAAACTGTATAATGATGATATGTAACTCTGTATAACTGTGATTTTCAACAATTTATCAAAGTCCAAAGCATGCAATTTTGTCAAAAATAAGCGGAGCAGTATAAAACTTAAACTTGATTTGTTACTCATCGTGGTTAACTGACATACCAAAAATCAGCCCAATATCTGAAGGTGTTTAGAAAAAAACTCCATGGTTTGTTGCGGAATGATGGAATGATGTACAAGGGTAAAACTATATGGTCCGTCAACTTTGCTGCAGGGCCATAAAAAAAATATTGTGCCATCTCTGGATCTGAAGAAGATGTTGATATCTAAATTAAAATAGGTTTTACCATAAACTAAACTTAAATGTAAGTAGCACTTAGAAACATTTCCACTGTTGACAGAATGTAGCCTAGGATTATCTCCCTGCCCCACTTTCATCGCTGTAAGATAAAAACAACTTACAAAAGGGCAAAATATACAAAGTACTGAACTACAAAGAGACAACAACCCAACCATAGAGCAGAAAACATGAATACTTAATACCATTATTTCAAGTCCAAATTTAAGCCCATATTCCTTTATCAAATAAACCATGTTTTCACCCTGACTAAATATAAATCAGTTAACCTCCAACAGATTTAGTGTAAGGACATCACAATCTGTCTGATAAAAGCATAACCTTAAGCTTGAGCAAGATCAGAATATTTAGGTTCGACAGAATGTAGAACCATAATTCTAATACAACATTGTTTTTAACCTTTATTTTTGATTGGATAACATCATTAATTTTCATGGCATATCAATTGACAATTGATACTTTGAAAACGAAAGCTCATGCGCAGACGAAGTATAACCAATTTTAAATTCATGTTTTAACATTCTTTTCTGTCAATTTCATTAGAATGGAAATAACAATTTTGTATTTTAAGCTGATGGCATCAATTGGTGCTTTGATGGTCACAAACACCCGTTTACTGGCTTTGCTAATGTGTCGCCAGTAAACTTAATTTGCGACCATCAAATCACCATTTGATGCTGTTGGAGCTTAAAATACAATACAGTTATCTCCTAAGTGTTTATCACTAAATAGCAAAACACATTTAGTTATTTTTTTGAAAATATAATCAATATAAGTATGATAAAAAAAATTATTCAAAGATCTTGGTACAATATTTATTGTTTAATTGACAACTTTTAAGAATAACTTTTTTTCTACAAAAGATCAATAAGTAACAACTTGATTTTCATGCAAATTCAAGAGAAACTGATTCAATTTTAATAATACAGTGACTAGACTGTTCTTCTCAACTTATAAAGCATTCAATTTAACGATACCATCCAAAGGATGTTTTGGACTCCAAAAGTAAACGACAGAAAGGAGAAAGATACCAAAGGAATACTTGAAACTCATCAGTCAAAAACTAACTAATGTTTAACCCTGCCACATTTTGGCGCCTGTCCTAAGTCAGAAGGCTCTGGCCTTTGTGAGTCTGGTATGATTTTTAATTTTAGTTCACTTAAATGTTTTAGAGTTAAGTATGGTGTCCATTTTCACTGAACTAATACACACTTTTGTTTAGGGACCAGCTGAAGCATGCCTCTGCTTGCAGGATTTTGTCACCCATGGTGGCCTTTGGCTGTTGTCCATTCTTTGTTCGGAATGTTGTCTTTTTGACATATTCACCATCTCCATTCTCAATTTCATGATCATGCCATAGCAAAAAAAAAACCCCAAGAAGACATACAATATTACACAGAACTTGTAATCCTTCCTTTGTCGTTTTAAGCTTTTGTATTGAGTATTGTTTATTTCAAGGATTAATTTGCAACATTTGAAAAAGATAAAAACAAAGCCTAAGCAGTTTAACAAGAGAATCTGTCATACTGATGGATTTAAACAAAAATTTGTTTTACAAATAATAGTGATTACAATAGAATATATCAGTAGATTGTCCTTTTTTTGTAAAGTTTATGTTATTATCTGATTTCAAGAGGATAGATTTACATAGATCTAAATCAATTCTCCAGAATTCTATCCTTTTAATAATGCAATAAGGCCTGTCTGCTTTAACTTAGAGATCTTCAATTTTCCATTATTATTTCTCACTTAGCTTAGTACTACAGAATATTGGGCAGTTCATCAATATTGTTTTGAACAGTCACCAGGGATTGTCTGTATAGCTATTTTTATCTAAAATCATTTTAATATCGGAGATATAGGGCAAACAAACTCCATATATTACAGGATTATTTCCTTTTTAAACATTTAACTTCAAACGTAGCTTTCTATACTTGTCTGACTTACTTCCAATGCAATGAATACTGCATATGTTTTTATATCCATTAAATTGATTGATTGTTTAATGTCCAGTGGTAAGTATTTCATGCATGTTCAGTACAATCAAATCTTTTGAAATTGATCTGGATTTTCTAAAAGACATGGGTTTAAGTGGTGAAATGTCAATAAAGTTTTGCATGTATTTTGATATTATTGTATTGGTTGAATAATGGGACTAATTAAAATGTGAGAGTAATTATTGCAATTATAGAATTCAAAGTACTGCATACAAATAAAGCCATCAAACTTGGTGAAATACAAATTTATATGTTTCAACTCAGCTGTACAGTGCAGGCTATTGTAAATTTCCTAATTTAATGAATGGCTATTATTTATTTTTAATTTATTGAACCATAAAATTAATTTTTGACTCTTCACATTGAATAATTCGTGAAGCAGATTATGTAAAATGTGAAGAGTCAAAAATTAATTTTATGATTCAATAAATTCAAAATAAATTATTGCCATTCATTATAAAAAAATTTCTATTAAAAATAAAGCTCAAAGAAATTTTTATATTATTTATATTAACAATAACAACGTACAAACATGTTTGCATATGAATACACAACGTCAGCAGAGTGGGCATGTCGCAATAAAAATTGACAACATTGAAAATAAAACTAATAATCTTAACCAATCAGAAGACAGTAAATACACCAAATTTATTTATAATAAAATAAAAGAAAACTTTCTGTTTTAACAGTAAGTTTCATAGATGGTTATCCTATTAAATTCAAGTAATCCACATGGATCTCTATCCTAAAAAAGTATGACAATTATCATTGACTGTATTGGTGATTTGCAAAAAATATACCACTTAAATTACAAGTAGGTTAACAAAAGCTTTTGTTTTTCCACAAAAAGACTCAAGTGTTAACTACAAATTGGATCGTGAAAAAATAAAATGCTTTAGCTATAAAAACCAATACCAAACTATAAGTCTAAATTAAAGCACAAATTATCATAACTATATATGTATATATGAGTACTGTGAAGGATTATTTATAACTACTAAATGATATAGACACACCAATATGCTTCCCTATATCATATACATGTTGCATTATTATATTATGATTTTAAAGGAGACTTGTATATCTAAAAACAATGACCAAAATCCATGGCAAGTTCAAAAGGGGAACAAATAAATCTACAAACAATGACCTTGAAGCCTAATAAAGGTCAAAAGGTGAACAAATAGATCTACAAACAATGACCTTGAAGCCTAATAAAGGTCAAAAGGTGAATTCAGAGTTTATGATATACCTTCAAATCATCATTCAATAACACATAGGTATCAATTTTTTTTCTGAATGAACTTAGAACTTTCAACATTTACAAATGGTTGAGTAAGTCTTAAAGAACAGATAACTCAGGATTCTAAGTGATGACATTAACCCTTTACAGCTACCATGCCCCTGAATGGATTTAACCAGAAACTAACCTTGAGAAGAACGTGCATGTCTTCTTACTGTTACAGGACTTTCAGGTTCAGGGGAGGATGGTGGAGTTAATGTGCTGGCTCCTGATCCCATCTTTTGTCTTCAGTACTGAAATATAAATAAACAAGAATGTATATGTTGAGGTGCTAAAGATACATTTAACATGTTTACTCATAATTGAAGTTTCTGAGAAAAAATGTTATGATATATTTGTTAATTTATCATATTAGAAAATTTAAAGACTTGTCAAATAAATATTGGTATTAGACAGATCCAAAGACTTCTCTAACATTACAACTGAACTTAGTGTTGTAAAGCTACTGACCAAATATGTAGTTATTCTGTTCATTATAGTTTCTGAAGAAAAAAATTGACAAACATAATTTCTATACAAACAAACAGACAAATATCAGACAGACAGATAGACAAGGTGATTGCAATATAGACCCAACTTTTTTTAGTAGTTGTATACTATCAAATTGCTGGAAGACTTGAAATCATATATATATGTCGATTAAAGGCAATTTATTTATATCAATAAAAGAAGATGTGTCACTGAGACACCAAACCAAACCAACAACTAAGTTCACCACGAAGTCACGATATGGTGTTAAACAGTGGACAATATAAAAATGCTTAAATGTCTTCCACTTATGATTTTCCCCCATTGTATCTGAAATATGATATGCACAACATGCCTTAATGGAAATATGAGTGAAAATAAATATTGAATTGCAGCTTATATCAATCATCAATTAATATCATGGAGAAATATAAATATTTGATTTATAACAGCAATTAAAATCATAATAGTAACCTAATGTTTTATAATCTACTGAATGAGTACTCCAATAGGCATGTTTTTCATTTTTTGGCAAATTAATAGAATTCAAATATTTATTTATCACAAAACATTAGTGTCAACAGAAAATAGAAATATATGTTTATCATATTCTTTAAATCTTTTGAAAGTCTAATTAATTAAAATGTTAGATAACAAAAATGATACATATAAATACATTTATGTAATATATTTTACCAATCTGCTAAATTTAAAGTGTGATATTATTGCCTAAGCATTTGAAGTAACATATTTTACAAGAGTAACATAACAGATATCACCTGTGGAGCAGGATCTGCTAACTCTTCAGGAGCATCTGGGTGTATAAAACTTTCAAGTACAATTATTGTACTCAGACTCAGAATTCAACAAATCAAAATACTGGATTTAATGTTTCAAGAACAAATTTTGTACTCTTGAGTACTGAGCATTTTTATGACCGAAAGCCCTTAGAAATCACTCCCCGATTTGTTAAGTGCTCAATTTTTAGTTTTCTGTGTTATGTTTAGTCTTTGAACCCATAATGATGTAACATAGTTATCTCCCTTGTCACTATACAGAATATTATAAGTTACCTCCCTTGTCACTATACAGAATATAGCTACCTCCCTTGTCACTATACAGAATATAGTTACCTCCCTTGTCACTATACAGAATATGGATATAAAGTACTAAATGGTGGCCCCATTGCCAGCAATGCTATTTTTAGCAATTATCTCCTTAAAAGGCGCTTTTAATAAACTAATTATGGAAAAACTGCTGTTGTCTAATTGAAGCTCGATATCTATTTGCGATTTTACCGCACTCAAATATATATGGTCCCATGGCTTTTCTTGGTGAATTTCGGGGTTTTTCAAAATAACTGACGATTTCGCAGAAAAATTTCCCTAATTTTGAGCAACATAAAAAAAATATTTCCGCCCCTTCATACTATACATTTAAGGACAAATTTGTGCTTGCATGAAACTTCATTCATTATGCTTTCCAGAAGAAAAATATATAAAAGATATAACAACCAATCACAGAGAGCCATCTATTTTTATCTCTATGTCATGTTCCCTTCATAAAATGGCTGCGCCCATGTAATTTTATTTGGTACATTGTAACCTATACGGTAATAAACAATTTTTGAAATTTGATTTTTTTTGCCGCATTAGTTACTTGAACATTGCTTGACTTCATTCTACTATGCAAAATATCTCATTGAAAACTGTATAATACACAGGAATTAATTTCTGGAGCGTACCCCTGTTTAAAAATTGGTAAAAAATTACACTGATTTTTATAGACATTACGGTACTGTTTGTTGCAGGTGTAATATTTTGTCTCTTTATTAGTATTGCCTTTTCGAAGTAATCATGTGCTTCTGATATTGATCAACAGAAAATTTAATTTGAGTGACGCTGTGCCGAAAACCAAATTAAAAATTCGGACCAGTTCAATATGAAATAAATTCACTATTTTGAAACGGACTATAGCTTTATAAATCGGATACATGTGCACACTTTAGCTTCTTTTCGTAAAAAACAGCTTCTGGTGGTCTATATTTGCTATACAAGTAGTCTGGTAAATGTTTTGAATGATGCGAAATCGTTTAGCGTATGCATATACCCTTGGAGCCATTTTTACCAAAAAAGGGGGAGGGTTAAATCCAAAGATTTCTGTGTCATGTGATGTGACAAGATCTAACAAGTATCGCCAAAAGTTAGGCCTATATATGGCTATCAAGCCTGTAAGACAAATTTTGGATAAAAACAGAAAAGACACATCAAGGCGATGTAATCCTGTACTTACCCGTATTTTGAATGCAAATAAGAAACAGACTATAGCATGAAAACGGAATTATTCACACATATCACAACACTAGTTAAGCGTTTTTGATGTCTAAATCTTTCTTTAAATACAATTTTTGACATATTTTGAGACCATTATAGGATATAAAGTACTAAATGGTGGCCCCATTGCCGGCAATGCTATTTTTAGCAATTATCTCCTTAAAAGGCGCTTTTAATAAACTAATCATGGAAAAACTGCTGTTGTCTAATTGAAGCTCGATATCTATTTGCGATTTTACCGCACTCAAATATATATGGTCCCATGGCTTTTCTTGGTGAATTTTGGGGTTTTTCACGATACCTGACGATTTCGCAGAAAAATTTCCCTAATTTTGAGCAACATAAAAAAAATATTTCCGCCCCTTCATACTATACATTTAAGGACAAATTTGTGCTTGCATGAAACTTCATTCATTATGCTTTCCAGAAGAAAAATATATAAAAGATATAACAACCAATCTATTTTTATCTCTATGTCATGTTCCCTTCATAAAATGGCTGCGCCCATGTAATTTTATTTGGTACATTGTAACCATATAGTTACCGCCCTTGTCACTATACAGAATATAGTTACCTCCCTTGTCACTATACAGAATATAGTTACCTCCCTTGTCACTATACAGAATATAGTTACCTCCCTTGTCACTATACAGAATATAGTTACCGCCCTTGTCACTATACAGAATATTATAAGTTACCTCCCTTGTCACTATACAGAATATAGCTACCTCCCTTGTCACTATACAGAATATAGCTACCTCCCTTGTCACTATACAGAATATTATAAGTTACCTCCCTTGTCACTATACAGAATATAGTTACCTTCCTTGTCACTATACAGAATATAGTTACCTCCCTTGTCACTATACAGAATATAGTTACCTCCCTTGTCACTATACAGAATATAGTTACCGCCCTTGTCACTATACAGAATATAGTTACCTCCCTTGTCACTATACAGAATATATTACCTCCCTTGTCACTATACAGAATATAGTTACCTTCCTTGTCACTATACAGAATATAGTTACCTCCCTTGTCACTATACAGAATATAGTTACCTCCCTTGTCACTATACAGAATATAGTTACCTCCCTTGTCACTATACAGAATATAGTTACCGCCCTTGTCACTATACAGAATATAGTTACCACCCTTGTCACTATACAGAATATAGTTACCTCCCTTGTCACTATACAGAATATAGTTATCTCCCTTGTCACTATACAGAATATAGTTACCTCCCTTGTCACTATACAGAATATAGTTACCTTCCTTGTCACTATACAGAATATAGTTACCTCCCTTGTCACTATACAGAATATAGTTACCTCCCTTGTCACTATACAGAAGGCCCAGATTTTTTGGGGTGTAAATGAAAGAAGAGAGGTGAAATAAATTTTTGGATGTTGTACGTATTTAAACTGATTTTGATATGGAATGAGTGATTAGGCCAAGTGCAAAAAGGTTATATTTACAGTTTTCGGAACATCTGTTGACTTGTCAATAGGGGTATGGATGTGTATTGGCTAAATTTGTAAAAGTGATTGCTTCAATCTTTCTGAATTTTGGATATATATTTGGAATAGGACTATACATTACACACACAAAAAATTTGACAAAAGTGCATGGTGCACTTTTTTTAATGATGCAAAACGTTATAAAGAACTGATAGAGGAATTAATTGTGGTCTGTGGCCAGAAGTACATAGAAGTTACAATATAAAGATAAAAATTCTTGATGCTTAAAATAAATAAAAAATAATCATAAATCTTAGTTTAGCTTTAAATGTATTCAATTCAAAATTGATTGGATTGGGCAACATGCTAAGCCTATGAAAACTCTCTGAACTAATATAAATAATAAATGTTAAATAATAAATGTTCAGTTAAACAAGAGTATTCCTTACATGTAATTTGAGTTACAGTTGTTTCCCTTGGCCACCATATTGCAGGGCAAAGTGGTTAACTAATCAAATTTAAAAATATAGTAGTTAGTGTAACAATTTGAATTTGCTTGATTTATAAAGGACTATGTTCATGACATGTTGGCTGCTTTCATGAAACAAATCTGCAAAAATGCCTCAATATGCTCTATTGTCGATTAATTAGTCAGGTTTAAAAATTATAATTTTGGACCTGTAATTTGTGATTTGACCATCATGTGAACCTGAATACACTTCATCTCTTGAATTTTGACAATTTTAAATTTGTTAAGTTGCATCACCTATACAATATTTAAACATATGAAAACTGTACAATTTGGAGTTGTGATCAAAACGATATTCCTATCCTACTTCTGCACCATGACCTACAAAAAGATGCAGTCCTAAAAGTTCAAACTATTCCTGCATAGCGCAGTCATGAGGAAGTTAAAGGCTGAAAGTCTTTGATATGAAAAAATTGTGTAAATATTCCATTAGATGTCTACTCACTGTGGTCAAAAAGAACAAAGAAGTCCTAGGAAAAAATAATATTTTGCTCTTTCATTACATAACAAAAATTGTTTCAAATCCTTGATTACCCATAAATCTCTAAAAATTATGTGCTTTGTGACTTTTAACACAGTTTTGTTTCATAAAATATGAAAACAAAAACTTCTCCTGGATTGAAGCAATTATTTTTCCAAACATTAGAAGACAAATTATTTGCAGTAGCTATCAACAGGATCAATACACCTGAATAAATCATTCTACTCATAACTTTGATGTAAGAGAATAAATCGGTCAACATCTTTATATCTCTTCAAAGATTTTTCACAAATATTTCTATGAGAATAAGCTGCAAATTAATACAACAAAATATCAAAGTCAGGATTAAAGTTCAAAGAGAAAGCAATCTTTTTTTAACCATATGAACAATTTGCTATTAAATCAAATTTCAAAAATCTAATCTGAGATTCATTTGAGCCAATAAAGCAGCTGCTTTAATTTATACATTTTTTGCTGGCCACACAGATTCAGTGTGTCCAGTTTACTGTTTATTTTTTATTTACAGATTAAAGCATCAGAAGGATTGATTTTTTCTAAAAGTTCTAAATTTATTGTTTCCTATTTGAAACTGGTAATCCTATGTGCTGATGGCACTTTCCCAAAGGAAATTTTATATTCTCTAATTTCTAATAGCACACTTAAAAATCTTTATGTGTGGATTGCAAAGATACACTAAATAAGTTTTGTGTTCTTATTCATAGTTTTGAAATAAAACTGGTAATCTTGGTCTGACATATATCTAATGAGATAATTGCAGTCCAAAATGAGAAATTTATATATGCAAATAATAAAAAACAAAGAATTATAGATTATCGGTGATCATCTCAACGAGATTGATTTTCTCGCTTGAGCCGGGACGGCGAAAGCGAGAAAGGCAATCGAGTTGAGATGAACAATGGTAATCTTTTTATCGTTATTTTACCTATGACGACGTTGTCAATTTCGTTAGCAACTCCATGTGCATGCTTAGTTTCTAGCGATAATTTTCCATCTCAAGCGACTAGCATGATATGAAAATTATCACAAAAAAAGATCAAAGGAAAAATGCACAAAATAGCAATAATAAAGGGTATCCATCCATGACACAGAATCAGTACATGCATGTGCAGTAAAAACACACCATAAAAGCACTGTTATTGCTGTTCTTCATCTTGGAGTGTCGAGCCTAAGTTATTTTTTTTTGGTACATAAATCAGGCTTATGTTAAACAGTTATTTTTGCTTGAATTGTTTTTAATACATTTTATTGTTTCAATGTCTTTTAAAGCTGGCTAGATAACTTTACGGTATATACAAAAATGTATTTTGCTTATAGTTGCATGCTGAAGTCTGTCTGGTTGTATAAAAATTAATTCCTTTTATCTTCATCATTTCATCTCTAGTAGATAGTTGTCACATTGGCAATAAAACCACATCTTCTCATTTTATCTATATATATATATATTATGATGTCCAAAAGTTCATTAAGAACACATAAAAAATAAGACTTTATTCCTCATATTTATTAAGATTTATTTCTATAGAGGACTTAAAATGAAAATGCAATGTCATATGCCCATTAATATAAGATAAAAGCTTTTCTACAAAGAATGGCTCAGATTAAAGCTTTCAGGAAACAGGAAATTAATATCTTTTGTCATTGTGGGCGATCAAGATTAGAGGTTACTAGGGTGGTTAGACATTCACATAAGACTCTGGAACATATTCAAACTATCTTTCAATATTTCAGTCTAATTTCTTATAATACTTCAAATAAAAAGAGATTTAGACTTCAAAATAATGATTCTAAAATACAAGGACAAGGATGGCTAATTTTACATTATTTTTTCTTGAGATCAAAAATATACCAGTATGCATGAAATGTCTATACCTGAAAACGTCAATAAAGTGTTTATTATTTGCACTGGATCTTTATATTTACAATATGCATTTGAGTAATGTAAATTCAGTATTGTTTAATGCATATGCATTCCACTGTTACATGTAACACACCAAACAAAACCCAAACAATATGGGACAAGGTAACATTTTTACCTACACATATATGAAAAGATATACATTTTTGAAATATGAAAAGGGTGGAGTAACAGAAAGCCGGGAGAGATCGGTTTGCGCCACAACTTTTTTCTCCGATAGTTAACAAAACATTGAAGGATGAAATACATAAAACAGTTCATAATAATTCCCTGTGTTATGCTTCTGCTCCATTACTAATACGTTTTGCGGTAAATGGAGTTTCAGCCCATATGGATGGTGGGAGCAAAGCACTGTGTCATCAACATATGTGGCTAAAACGTAATCAGCAAATGCTTCTATTTTCTTCTCTTTTGACATATTCATCAAAGCAATAAGTTTTCTTCTTTCTCTGTACATGGACTGTCTAATGCATTTCAAGTCATTTCTCTCCAGATGCTCATCTTCATGATGAAATATCTCCGATTATATGATACTTTTTAAGCCAAAATTCAGAATAAATATTAATCATTAATATTTATGATGGATATGTGTACAGGTAAATTGGCGCAAATGAGTTCCGATTATTAGTGCAAATGATACATTTTGGAAAGCAAAATTTGGCGCAAATAATACCTCTAAAAAACAGTAATTGGCGCAAAAGGACTGCTGCCAGAAAGCCAGTAGCAACCCCTATCACTTAAAAGTATTTGGGGCCAAAATTGGTCTAACTGGGCCTAATCTTTTGAGAGTTAATTCATTGTGCATGATGAAATTAGCAGCTAATGACACATTTACAATTGTTGAAGCCATCAATGCCTCTTAAGAAACAGCACCCCTGACAGTTAGGTAAGGTTGATCTTTGCATTTTATAAACAATTATTCTAAAGACTCTTTTATAAATGTCACATTGATTACAGTAGCTTAGACTAAGCATCAACATCTGGTCCAGTGGTATTGATCAATGAACCATAAAGTTTATGTTCACTCAGGTACTGCATCTTGTTAGATGGGCAAGTTGTAAAAAGCCAATGTAGTAGACCTTTCACTTTGACCAAAAAAGCTATGCGTATGGGCTTTGCTCATTGTTGAAGGCCGTACAGTGACCTATAGTTGTTAATGTCTGTGTCATTTTGGTCTCTTGTAAACAGTTGTCTCATTGGCAATCATACCACATCTTCTTTTTTATATTTACCTAGAATTATTGAGATACTGACAGTCAACAAAAACTTAATATTGATGCAAATAACTAAACACGTTACGGTAAAGGTCAGAAGAAATGTGTCAGACAGACATGTTTTAGCATTGCATAGGGTTGATATGTTTTCGTACTGTTAATGACGTCTTAACACTAAATCCATTTGATGTTGGATTTATACGGATGACGTAAAGTTCTACATTTTGTTTACATGTATTAATGTACATTTTTTGATTGAGTTAAGCCTGCCAATTGATATTTTATCTTGTGTTTTTCTATGTTGTGATGTTATGCTATTGTTTCAGAAAAAGGGAGACGGTTTGGATCCATTAAAATGTTTTGAAACGTTCAATCCCGCTGCAAATGTTTGCACCTGTCCTAAGTCAGGAATCTGATGTACAGTAGTTGTCGTTTGTTTATGTAATTTATATGTGTTTCTCGTTTTTTTTTTGTTTTTTTAATATAGATTAGACAGTTGGTTTTCCCGTTTGAATGGTTTTACACTAGTAATTTTAGGGCCCTTTATAGCTTGTTGTTCGGTGTGAGCCAAGGCTCTGTGTTGAAGGCCGTACATTGACCTATAATGGTTTACTTTTTTTAAATTGTTATTTGGATGGAGAGTTGTCTCATTGACACTCACACCACATCTTCCTACATCTATAAGTATTAAAATATATCCACAAAAGATCAAATGATCACCGTATAGCCTTAATTCATATAAAAAATGTTAATGTCAAACTTTCTCAAATATCAATTCTTATCTAAAAAGGAAAATAGTCTTTTATTATTATAAAATATATGTTCAAAATTTCTTAACTGAATATTAAAATGTGATGTTATTGCACCGAGGTCTAGTATCCTATATATATATATATATACCTTTTTTTAATTGTCCAAGTACTCAGAACTACCATACTTTATAATTAAGTTAATATTAGGATTAGTATCTTCATGTAAAAACTAAATAATTAAGATATAATCAATTTATCAACAATCAATTTAAAAAAAAATGCATCTCCATAACATAATTTGTAGATGTAATTGCATTGGATATTATCTTGGCAAAATGGTAAAAATTGAATCTGTTACTTGTTTTACCATCAATTATCAATTTAATAATTAATGATTAAAATTTGCTGAGAACTTAGTTTAAAGGTCCTGTATAAGGCCTAAAGGGCCAAATTTGGCCTTAAAGTTCAGGTTCATCTGATGAAAGATTTTGGACACTTTTTAAACACTTAAGTTTCTACTTCAATTCAATCAATTAGTTTATGTGAAAGATTTGGACTGATTTGGTCATTAAAGACACCTCAATTCAAGCTTAAATATGAAAAATCTATCAAGTAGGCCCAAAAATGTCACTTTTCAGATGTTTTTTTGTCAAAAATGAAAAAAAGGCTACATCCGTGTTTATTCTCACTTTATATATGTTATGTAATTATCACCAAATACAACTAAGATTTAAATATAAAGAATGAACAAAAATGAGGCCACTTCCATTTCAGACAGAAAGCGTCTAAAAATTAATCAAAATGCTAAAATTTCGAAGATTTCAGTAATTTAGCATATGACTTAATGATCCCAGTACACAATACATGTGCATTGTATTGTCAAAAACAGCCCATATTTATGTTACAGAAGTATTCTACTTTCCAATAAATAGCTAAAAGTTTACATTTTAACGATTTTGTAAAACTACTTTATTTTAGGGCCAAAAAGGGGTCTTACTGGGCCTACTCCTTTGTAAAAAACTGTAAATTAAAAAATTTTAAATTATCTCCTTCCATTATTTTTGCATAAATTATAAGGCAAGCATGCTTAAAATCATTTGTTCCTATTTGTTATATCTTCAGAATGATTTCAATTCTATTACTTATTTTATAGCAGAATCTCTTTTTTCAATAAATTACTGTTCCTAATCAGGAACTCTACAATAAAGATTTGATAAGCATAATCAACCTTTGATCAATCAAGTTCACTTATAATTTTTTTCTAGAAATCATAATGCAAAGATTCTAACAATCATATCTTCAGGAATTAATCCAATATTTGCCTTTAATGATAACCGAATCTTCATTATTTTTAAATGAAAATAACAGTTAATATTCTAGTCAAAATCACAACACTGAATTTATAAGCCTGGTCTGTTATCTGTGTGCATGATGCTGGGAAGATTTCAAATATCATTTTCAATACCAAGGAGATTTTTGCAAAGATTAAGTAAAATAATCCATAGAATAAAATTGATATATATATATATATATATATATTGAATTGTTTAAATTCAGGAAAATCTTACCTTTTTCAGGTTTTGTAGAAAAGATTTTGTATATAAAGCCATCAACAGTAATAATCCTGTAAACACCTGTCTCCGTTTACCTGGAGAATGGACACCTAATCACATCTATTGACATCTCTCTTACTGAAATTAACATTTCCTTGGTAATATAAACTCATGATATTGACATTTTTCTGGATAAGGATAATAGGTTATTCTCAGTTTGAGATTATTTGTATTCTAAATATAGATAGCGTAGAACTTGATAATACAGATTAATTCATAGTGCTATATGTATTTTACACATTTTACTAAAAAAAAAAATCAACTTTTATATATATTTCAGGTAAAACTGTTATAACTCAAATTTTAGCTAGACATCTCTCAGAAGACAAACTGTCAAACTATATATTTTTAAACATTGACATAAGCCAGTGTGCTTAGTTCATTTAGTTTATTACACCTTTTAAGATATGACTTATGCAACACTTTTTAATCCAATCATTTAATTTTCATACACTAATTAATAATTAGCTGATTATTTTTTTGCTGTCATTAAATGGAGATACCTTGATTTTATCTCAAGTATGAAATGCATTTAACTGCACTCAACATGGTCAGTTTAAATACATCATAATTTGTACTATAAAACCAAAACTTTTTCAAATTTCAAAAAATTATTCTAACATGTCAAATTTATGGTAGAGTTCATCTGTCTGGTCACTTTTAAAGTTTCTATGACAACATGCAAAAAAAAGGCAAAGATAAAATGGTAAACAAAATCATCATTTCAGGTTTAATCTCCAGTAAGTAGTGTACATAGAGTGGGGTGCTCATTTTCGCCACATCTTTCCATGTTTTCTACAGTTTATGTTCAGGTCTAAATGTTTTTGAAGTATACTGATATTTCTATATGAAGATAACTTCAAATGCAAAATATACTTAAGCTTGAAAACCGGTTTGTTTTAAGAAAATCATCTGAAAAGTTAGATTAAATGGTGTTTGAAATTTCCGGATGTTTTGTCAATGGGGGACACATATTCGCCGTTTTTACACATCTATTTAAAACTAAATAACCGCAGCTTTTAACATTTTTTATCAAATCAATTGCATTATAGATGAATAGCAGACATTTCAAAGGTATAAAGAATTCAAAATTAGGGCATTCAGTCAAATATTTACTTAGAAATACTTCTTTGAAATCGTTTTTTTTTTATTCAGGAAATTGCCCGAAAATCGTTGTCCGTTTTCGGTCATTTTCGGTAGGAGCCGCAATTTTGTCTCAGTTTAAAAAAATACTATATTTGTTATAAAAATATAATTTACGGGTACATTTCTTCCATTTCAGCCATCCTTTGAAGTTTTTACACCTCAAAATCCTTAAACGGCGAAATTGTGTCCCCGGCGAAAATGAGCACCCCACTCTACTTGTCTTATTTGTAGATCTAAAGTCTTGATGATAATTTTTATTTGTTAAAGTTTCTATCTATATATTTTATTTTTTTAAGATTGTTATCCACAAATGAATTGGTTTTATCTCAGTATATAACTGCACTTGACCTGTTCAGTATAGTTTGGTAATTCGAAAATTTACATATTTTGAAGAACTTTCAAGATCTAAAATGAAAAAATATTATCCTTAAAGGCTTCATTCCTCAGTAAACACCATCAAAACTACTGAGTCCAGTGGCTGATCAACTTTTCATTAGAGGGGGCCCACTGACTGCTTAAGAGGGGGATTGCTCCAGTCATGCTTCAGTGATTACAATAATATAATCAACAAACTTTTTTCCCCAAAAAAAATGGGACAGCACAAGCCTCCTCTAAATCCACCTCTTTCAACTACACTAAAAGATTCAAAATTTAAAAATACAGGGTTCCTTCAATTCAAACTGAGTTTTTATCCCAATGGTTTGTACATGTATACTTGATATAATAAGAAGCCCTTCAGTGGAACCATTTTATATACTTCTGTTGCATAGTGAAAAAAAATGCTTATTTATTTTCAGTTCTTTAGAATTTTAAAAACAACAAAAATTTCCTTAGTAAATGAATGTTAGTTACAAGAACCACCTTATAGCCACAGAAATTGAAAAACATATTAAATGATTTTCCTGTTGCAAATCCCATTAACAACATCCACTACAGGGGACAGACATTTTGCTGCCATTTTGTGTTTATCTGAAGTAAACAAATAATCGTCACTGAAAATAAATGATGACAAATACTGCAAACTTGTGTTAAAAAACCCATTAAATTGGTGAAAGCCTTTTATGGATGTTAAACAAACTCAGATGATAATGTGTAACATGTTTGTACAATTACTATATGAGAAACATGGTAAATTTCTTTTAGAAGCCACTCAAGCACTATGGCTTTGAACAACTTCATTAATCAGTACATGAAATATTCTCCTAACTCAGTAAGCTTCAAAGTTTCTTTAAAATTTCAATTAAATTGTTTTTTTTTCTACAGTATTCCGCCATTTTGATTGAACTGTTGCCAGCATGAAACAAACACCTATATTACTGTAAAACTAGAGGCTCTAAAGAGCCTGTGTTTCTCACATAAATTTATGTGCATCAACAACAATGGCCTCTTAGTCTCCAATATTGAGGATCCTGGACTAGAATACAAATCACAACAGGGGCATGAAAATCATCAAAAATATTGATTTTTTGCAGATGTCATACAAAAATATTAAAATTTGATTGCATTTTACTCATTAGTCACAAGTGTGATACACAAATTTAAGACAGATTGACCACTATATCGTTCCTGAAACATGTACTGGATACTGTAAACTCAGAAATTATTGTGTGCATTTATTATTTTGATTTTGTCAGTTAAGACTTTTAAATGTGAATTTAATTTTTACAATTTTGAGAAAAACCCTGTTAAATTCATATAAAATATTTCAAAATGCAAGCTTAAATTATTGCGTTTACATCTTTGTCGCATTTTTCGCATTAATAAAAACCTCGCATTAATTTCTAAATTTACAGAAGTTAAACTAGTATTAGACTAAAGACAACATTTACATAACTCAAATTATAGCATACCTGGTTTAGTAGCAGTTAATTAGCTGACACTGATCTGTGCAAAAAACTGTTGTGGAATCCCCATTCCTGTCATTTTTGAAAAATTAACTGGAAATAAATATAAATATATAATATATGCAAATGACCTGTTACAGTGAAGTAAAAACAGTTGTTAGCTATTGCTCACTTAAATACCCCACTATTGTGTATTCGGTTCACAGGAAGTTGAAGAGTAATGGTTGTGAAAAAGCATCACATGGAAAAGTATTACTGTAATCAACTTATTTACACAAATATTTTATATTGCATTTATCAATTTTCAGACTTTGCATCGATTTATTTTCGCAGTTTACTCATTATATTAATTAAATATATATGAGAAAAGACCCAAGTGTTAAATATTTGCAACAATTTATTTTCACATTGTTTTTTAAATCGCTAAAGTCGCAAAAATTTGTTGGTTTACAGAATTTGAAATATAACATGCAGGTTGCAAGATAAAGATTTAAATGAGTTGAATTATTGACTTGCAAGTAAATAATACATCTGTGATGTTTTTTAGCCCACCATAACAAAATTGACCCATAGTGAATACCAACACTGAAATATTTTTAAAACTTTGCTTTTATCAGGTTTATAATTGTTTTCAATAAAAAAAAATTGTTTATGGTAGAACCTCGCATTTCCCCCGTTTCTAAGCCTCATACAAATAAATTTCATATTTCAAGACACTAGACGTATATTGTTTTTATACTGAAATCAATAAAAAAAAAAAAAAAAAAAAAAATATCTTACAAATATTGTTAAAAACAAGAATGTGTCCTCAGTACACGAATGCCCCACTCGCACTATCATTTTCTATGTTCAGTGGACCGTGAAATTGGGGTAAAATCTCTAATTTGGCATTAAAATTATAAAGATCATATCATAGGGAACATGTGTACCAAGTTTGAAGTCGATTGGACTTCAACTTCATCAAAAACTACCTTGACCAAAAACTTTAACCTGAAGCGGGACAGACGGACGAACGAACGAACGGACGAACAAACGGACGCACAGACCAGAAAACATAATGCCCCTCTACTATCGTAGGTGGGGCATAAAAAGTGTTTGGAATTTCTCTCTTGGGATACCATTTTGGGGTATTTCCCTATGAGCGTAGTCCAGGTGGTAAGACATTGAAATTTTAAGGAATTAGAAATGGAAAATGAACTTAATTACTAACATTTGATAATCATGGTATAAAAATTACCAATTTGAAGACATAACATAAGATTAAATACATAAAAGTTTGACCATTGTAAATAAATTACTACACATTGTCATGGTTGTGACGTGACGTTCTTGATGAAATTCAGCAGTTCTGGATGTAGGCGGGGCTTATAGGTTAGTTGAGGTCATTGACGTATAAAGCTAACGTTTATACATATAACTTTATCTGTATAGTACAGTGGCAGTTCCAGCCATTTTAAAAGGGGAGGGGGGGGGGGGGGGGGTCCCAACCCAGGACAAAGGGGGGGTTCTAACTATATGTCCCCATTCAAATGCATTGATCGGCCAAAAAAAGGGGGGTTCCAACCCCCGGAACCCCCCCCCCCCCCTGGATCCTCCAATGTAGTAAAATAGCTGATTGCAGTATAAATATATGTAAATGTATATACCATTTTTTATAGTCTCTCATAACTCTTTTAAGAGTGGCTCTTGTTTTATATTGGAAATTGTAATATTATGTAAAATTTATGTTTTATAAGAGGTGAGACTCAAAAAACTTATTGTCTTGTCTTGTCTTGTCTGTAAAAAAGAATTGAAATGTAGTCTTGGAACAAATAATTTGTGGGATTATCAGTGGCTCTTGAATTTGTCAACATTTCATTTTATGATATATACCTTTAATTACACAATGTGTGTTTGATCAAGCTTAACAAGTTTCATTTTTATTAGACCCTTCTTCAAAGTGTTGACTATATATATGTATGTGGTGATATATGTAGTTTTACAATTTTACTTACAGAAATGTGTTCCTATATTTTTTCACAAGTATACATTGCAATAATCTGTTTGTCTTCACATTAAGTTTTGATGTTAGTTACATGTAGGTTGGTGCTAAAAGGAATGATGGAAATAGTATTTATTATTAATATTCAAAAGTGAAACTTGTGACGTCACCTAATGCATTTGTAATGTATTTGTACATATTGTTTATATTACTTTGACGTCGCACCTACTGTATTTGAACATATTTTTTATACTGTTCTGTTGTCACCTATATGTATATATAGACAATAAAAGTGCATTGACTTGACATATCAACGATATAAGGATGAGGTTTAGAAACGGGGAAATGTGAGGCTCTGCCGAGCATTTTCCCCGTTTCGTGCCTCATCCTTATATCGTTGATATGTCAAGTCAATGCACTATTATTGTCTTTATACTGCAATCTAATAAAAACATTATTAATTGTTGTTTAATGTGTTAATGCTATCATATCTGATTTAAATATTGGGAAAGTCCCCCTATTATAAAAAGGCCTCATCATCATGCAAGCGGAGAAATATACAACACAATGAAATGTGCATAGATGGTGAACAAATTTGTTTCAGAATGAGCCAAAATATCAACAATAAGCATAAAACATAATGATTTATAGTTTGCAGACCAAAAATATCAACAAGTGAAACATGTTTTTTTATAACAATTGCAAAAGGAATAAGTTTGAGTCGTTAAACGCATCGTTGTTTACATTGAAAACAAGAACAGGTTGAATAGGTCGTATGAATAATTAATTATGATTTCGGCAATTTCTATTTAAATATTCATGAGGAAAAGTGATATCATGTCAGTGACTGTATATGGCATAGAAATATACGGTCAACGCATTTTGACTGCTCAAATAGAATGAGTGCAGTTTAAATATATATTGTTTATATTTTTACGTGATATCTTTATTGCCTGACGAGTTAAAATGCAAACATAGTACATTGTATACACAAGTGACAAGAAACATAATACATGATAAATGTTTTAAACAAGTGAAGTTGATATTTATAACATATGTCTATATATATATAATAATTGACCAATGTGGACCTTATTTTCGCCATTCCATACATTGCTTTATATAGTCTACTGATTTTGTTTATAAAAAATTTTGACTCAAAAGAATTTCTAGAATGAAAAATCATAATTTTTATTAGGTCTTTCCACCTTTCCGTGTGGAAAGACCTATTGATTTTGTTCTGATTAATTTTTTTTTCTTCCGCCTAATTTTTTTCTTGCGGTGTAAAAATGTTTCAAAAGATGTCGCTTAGTTTTTTTGTATATGATATCATACAGTCTATACGCTTTTGAAACTGACCCTGTTTAACCGAACACTTTTCATTGTAAGAGTTATCTCCCCAAACACTGTTTTTCTTGTTATCAGATCTCCTCCGCAACCGTAAAAGAAAGCGACAAATTTATTTTTCCAAATTGCTCGTTATATCCTCAGGATGTTACGTTTTATTTTGACCAAAGCTTTACGAAGACTCCATATGAGAGTTATTTCCCCTTTTACATTGAAATAAATGAAATAAATTTGTAACTGGAAAACCATAAGTGATAGAGGCCTAGGGTCTTTTGATTTGAGGTCCTTGGTCCAAAAAAATGAACATGAGGTCAAGGTCAAAGGCCAAGGTCATGTTCAAATTTTTGATTTTGGCTTGTTATCTCTTATTTTCAGAAATCATACAAGATATCGACACAATATTTTCTGACAATTGTTAGTTGCGACATGTCGTAACACATAAATTTTACTTAAAAGGGTACGTTACATTTAATGCAAGTTTTCTCCCCTTTTATATCTAATATTAGTTGTATGGTAATATAACTCATTAACAATATAAAGTAGAGGCCTAGTCTTTTGATTTGAGGTCCTTGGGTGATGACCTTGGAATTGAGCTCAAGGTCATAGGTAAATTCAACGTTCTAGATTTTGACCTTTGCTCTTTCCTCTTATGTATACATGATAAAGCCATGGGACTTTTTGCAAAAGGTTGCAAGCAAAGTGACCTTGATAAAGCCAACCGGAAGTGACCTTTTGTAAACCGGAAGTAGCAATTTTTTGTACTAATTTAATGTAAAAGTATACAGACCATCTATTTTTGGAATCAGAGTCAACTAAACTATCAAAACATACCGGAAGTAACATCTTTTAAACCGGAAGTAAAAAATGATCTCCCTTATTTACATCTTTTTGTATAGAAACCATATATTTTTGGAATCAGCGTTCAATAAGCTGTCATTTGACGCTAAAATTGACATTTAAAACCGAATTTTAATATTTTCACATAAAAAAGATCTGTATTGGTGGAAAGACCATCAATGGTTCTCTGAACAATTGGTTTTTAATTTTATTTGTATTTATAGTCAGTTGCTATTTGTAGCAATATTTTTCTAGTTTATTCAAAGCAGATTGTAAACCCTTTTGTGATTCTGATAATATTAAAAGATCATCAGCAAAACTAAGACTACTTGTTTTATCTAAGGACACAGGATCACAAGTCCCATCAAAAATTGAATGGAGATCATTAATAAAACAATTAAACAATGTGGGGCTTAAACTGTCCCCTTGTTTGACCCCTTTATTTATTTCTCTGACGTCACCTAATGGTATTTTAATATATATACCAATATTGTGTATATTTTTCATTTTTCTTTGAATACACTGATTTGCAACAGGCTAAAATTTAATAAAGAATTTAATCTATAACATTCCAAAAAAAAAAATGCCATGCAATGTGAATTAAACTTTTAATTGAACATATTAAGCCTTTCGCATTTCTATTTTTTTCATATGGATAAGACCATTGGTTTTCCAGGTTGAATGGTTTTATACTAAGAATTTTTAGACCCTTTATAGCTTATTGTTTGATGTGAGCCAACTTGGACCCTTGTTGAAGGCCATTATTTGACCTATAATTGTTAACTTGTTAATTACATTGTTTTTGTTTTCTTTCTCACAACAGTTGTTTTTAAGAATAAAACAAAAATTTACAAACTGTGAAAGACACACAGGGTGTGAATGAAAATTTAAGTGCCAAAAAATTAAAGTTTATCATTCCTATAAAAAGTTAGAATTAAGTTTTGGCAGCGTAAAAAATAAAAAAAAGGAAAAAAAAAACACAACTAAAAGCCTGTGCCAAAAATGACAATGTAAATGAGTTCTCATATAGACTTGGAAACAGGACAATTTTTTGATCCCTCCCTTTATAAAAAAGGACAATTTTCTTGTCCCTCCCTTTAAATACCTAGAGGCTCTCAAGAGCCTGTGTCGCTCACCTTGGTCTATGGGTATATTACGGTAATACAAAGCACACTATTCTATAGGGCTTATTAAGTTGTTAATAGATCTTGCCTTGCTCATCATTTTTGTGATTCACAGTGTTAATATTTATGTATTATAATGAGGCATAACAGAAAAAAAATGTTTCTCTCTATATATCATAGTTTTCATAATATGATAAATGGCAAAAGTGAAGAAAAAAATTATAAAATTCATTGTCATTTATGGGCAATAACTTCTATAAGAATTTGTCTAACAGGTTTGACATATATATATATGGACAATTGGTAGAGCTCATTATTCTGAATGTATTTTCCTTTCAGATTTTCTCTATAAATGTAAAAAAAAATAATAGACAAAACTTGCTTTTTTCATGTCGGATAAAAGCTCTACAGAGATTATATTGTATTGTTATATGTATAACCGACTTTAAGGTAGATCATAAGTATTTATATTTTTTGAGACAGAATTTTCTTATAATTTGCCAAAATGAAGATTTTACTATGCTTTTTCAAAAATTTAATAAAAAGTGTGGGTTACCATGCTTTTTCTGGAGGTATTACTGGTTGAAAATTGGCAAAATTTGGTTACTTTGATCATGAAAAAACACAATAGAGTGCATAAAACAAATTCTATCAGATAGAATTTTAAAATAAATTGTCAGAAGATAGGTTTCAACGAACTTGTTTTCTTGTAACAAATAAAAAAAATCCCTCTTAGCCTAGTATAAATTTTGTTCTAAAAGAGTTATCTCCCCTTAAATGGCTCATTTGGGAAAAAATTATTTTAAAACCAAAAACAATGATATTTGTTAAAATATTTTGTATACTACAATTAATTAACATGTTTTCTTTATATAGAAAAACAGTTTACCCATTGAAATGCATATCTGTCTCCAAATTTGCAGATTTAAGCAAATAACTGAACCAATTTTGTACGGTGATTGTACAATCCAAGATGGCGGTATACCATAAATCTACCTTACATTGTAAATAATTCTGTTATGCTTAAATGCATTTTACCCCAATGTTCTACTTTTAGGAATGTCTGGGCCCTGTTGGTTGGTAGGCAGGGTTATCTGACACATAATTTAACCCAAGATACCTTTATGGTGATAATGTGGCCAGGTTTGGTTAAATTTATCTCAGTAATTTCAGAGGAGAAGTTTTTTGTAAAAAAATGTGAAAAATTGACTATGAAGGACAATAACTCCTAAATGGGTCAATTGACCTTTTTTTTTGTAGATCTAACTGTACTGAACAATTTTGCTGTTAACAGTTATCTCTATTTATTAAAATATTCAAGATAATAATCAAAAACTGTAAAATTTCTATAAAATTATCAATTCTGAGACAGCAACCTATCAACAGATTGTCTGATGCTTCAGAAAATTTCATCCCTGCACAGAGTGGCTTTAAATGCTTTAGTTTCAGCAATAAAGCCAAAAACTGCATTTTACCCTTATGTTCTATTAATAGCCATGGTGGCCATCTTGGTTGATGGATATACATTTTAAACAAGATACCCTAAGGATGATTTAGAACAAGTTTGGTTCAATTTGGCCTAGTAGTTGCAGAGGAAAAGATTTTTGTAAAAACTTTTTGTTGAACAATTTTACTTTTTACTGTTTATCTCTATCTATTAAAATATTCAAGATAATCATGATAACCAAAAACTGCAAAATTTCCTTCAAATTATCAATTTAGAGGCAGCAACCCTACAACAAGTTTTCTGAAAAATTTCAGGGCAGAAAGATCTTGTTCTGATGAACGATTTTACCCTCGTCATATTTGCTCTTTAAGCTTTAGTTCCATATGTCAAAAACTGCATTTTACCCCCATTTCTATCTTTAGCTATGGTGGCCATCTTGGATGACCTAAGGAATGATCACTGCAATATTTTGTTTGAACATTATGGTAATGATACACATTGGAAGAATTAGATATCAAGCCAGTAAGATAGGGTTTTTAGATTGCTTTTCCATAATCTACCCAAAATAAGGTACTCCAATTTTTCTACAAATTTCATAGTAGGTAGAAAAAGAGGCGAAAAATACCAGAGGGACATTCAAAGCCATGGTTCAAAAGAAAAAGACCAACAGACAAATCAAGATAGACCACCAGATTTTTATGTTTTACCTAATGTCAGTTTTGCTCTTACTAAAAAATTGTAAGATTATTAGGCCAAAAACTTGGTTTAATGCCTATGTTCAATGTTCAGAAACACCAACCATGTTTGTAGATTCATCAAAACCTCAGATACACTTTTTGAACTGGATTTCCTAAAGAACCTTCTGGTACAGGTTAGCAACATTTGAGCTAGTTGTTTCAGAAAACAATAAACCCTAGGTCAGGTGTACAAAGGGAAGTAACTGAGATTATTTTGAATTCTTTGTAATTTAGAAAATATATATATATTAAAACTTTTCTCGAAATCATAGTTTCAAACTCCTAACTTTCTTTTATTTCACTGAAAGATATTCCCTACTCTGTTTCAAAATAAGAATAAAAAAATGTTATAAATTGATAATAAATAAATAAATGAACTAAAAAAGCAAGAAAAAAAAGATGGGACGGTCTGTATGCCTTTTTTCAAGATATGAGCTATTGAAATTTTGCAGGAAAATGTTTCTCTTTATAGATTTTTTTAATATGTTTTTCTTTTAAAAACTATGAAAAATAACAAGGATTATATAATATTTAAAAAAACCCAACTTTTTAAACAATATATAGTAAAAAAGTTTCAAAAGAAAAGTAAGGGTAATAAGAACTTACATGGATACAACTAGAGAATTCAAAATATCTGACAAAAAAGTCAAAAGCGTACGTAGGGAACATCCTTTAGTTAACTGTACATCTTTACAAAATTCTAAAATATTAAAAGACCACATACATGTCATTGACTGCTTAAAGAAAATTGAAAGTATGAAAAACTATATATTATCATTTGTCTTATTCATTTCTTATTTCCTCTTTAAAATTTAGTAAAAGCATATATAATCTATATAAATTAAACTTTAAATATATTCTGGTATAATAGAACAAGAGTGCACATACCGAAATGTTTATCTTTTTTACTTTATTAATACCAATGATATTATGTTGATACAATGTAGTCCTAAATATAAAGCTTTACTACAACTATTACATATAAACTTAAAGTCGTTGTTTATATAGATTAGACCATTGTTTTTCCCGTTTGAATGGTTTTACACTAGTTATTTTTGGGGCCCTTTATAGCTTGCTGTTTGGTGTGAGCCTAGGCTCTGTGTTGGAGACCGCATCTTGGACCTATAAGGGTTTACATTTATAAATTGTGATTTGGATGGAGAGTTGTCTAATTGGCACTCATACCATGTCTTCCTATATCTATTACATGTAAGATGACACAAGAAAGTCAGGTCAAGGCCAGATAAACCAAACGAGAAATACATGTTCACCTTACAATCATTCAATACACTGAATTTAGTTGACCTATTGCTTATAGTTTCTACAAAACAGACTTAAACAAGAAAACTAAACATTGACCAATGAACCATGAAAATGAGATCAAAGTTAGATGAACCATACCAGGCAGACATGTACAGCTTACAATACTTCCATACAACAAATACAGTTGACCTATTGCTTATAGTTTAAGAAAAACAGACCAAAACACAAAAAAACTTAACACTGAGCAATGAACTGTGAAAATGAGGTCAAGGTCAAATAAACTGGTGAGAATGACATGAACATCATAAAAAATTCCATACACCAAATATAGTTGACCTATATTGCTTATAGTATTAGAATAAAAGATCAAAACTTAAAAACTTAACTTTGACCACTGAACCATAAAAATGAGGTCAAGGTCAGATGACAACAGCCAGTTGAACAGGTACACCTTGCAACCATTCCATACACCAAATATAGTAGACCTATTGCATACAGTACAAGAAATACAGACCAAACCACAAAAACTTAACTATAACACTGAACCATGAAAATGTGGTCAAGGTCAGATGACACCTGCCAGTATGAGATGTACACCTCTCAATCTTTCCATACACCAAAATATACTAGACCTATAGCTTATAGTATCTGATATGTGGACTTGACCACCAAAACTTAACCTTGTTCACTGATCCATGAAATGAAGTTGAGGTCAAGTGAAAACTGTCTGACGGGCATGAGGACTTCATTACTTGTCAAAATCGATACTGGACATCTAATAACCAGGACCTTGCAATGTGCCTACATACCAAATAAAGTTATTCTATTGCTCATAATAAGAGAGAAAATATAAAGCTTATAAGAAGTTAGTTAACACAGACGCCGCGGTATCACTATCCCTTAATGTCCAACTATGTACCCATATAACAAATAGCTGTAAAAACATTTGATTTTATAATATTAAAGATAAAAATTCTACAAAGACTGACACAAGCTTCAATGTGATGAAAGATGTTAAATATTTGAGGGTTGTGGCAACTCTTAAGTTATAGTAGTGGAAAATGGTGATTCTAACAATTAAAAAGACAAACCATTTTACACCCTGGAGATCTTATATCTATTTCACATGCTTCATAAAGAACAAATGCGATAAAAAACCATTGAGCCAACTGAAATTTGAATCTCTGAAGCTAAGTTTTGAAATAAATCAGTTTACAATAAACATTTAAGAAAAACTTACCAATTTCTATGATTTAATCATTTATACGTCACCAGAATAATTAATTGCTCCAATGAACGCCATTGTTTCATCAAGTATAAAAATTTACAATAATCAATGTTCATTCAAAAATATGTTCTACACAAAACTTGAATGACAAAATCGGTCACATATTGAATCAAATTAAGACGCAAATTTAATTTATACCATACTCACTTTGCACTGAGTTTCTATGGAAACATGACACTTCATTTTTATAGGAAAATTCTGTCTGTCATTTTAACTGCCATAACAACCTGTTGATGGAGAAATTTATATTATCCGCTATTCTATAAAGTCATGAATGTATATTACAAAGGAAATTCAGTAAATAAATCTTCTGTTTTCTTGTTTACTGATTATATTGGACATAAAATATTAACTAATTCATGTTCAAGGATCTTCTAGGATCTAACACTACCTTGACCAAAAACTTTAACCTGAAACTCCCACTTTCATTTTCTATGTTCAATGGACTGTGAAATAGGGGTCAAAAGTCTAATTTGGCTTTAAAATTAGAAAGATATATCATATATAAGCAACAAGTGTACTAAGTTTCAAGTTGATTGGACTTCAGCTTCATCAAAAACTACCTTGACCAAACACTTTAACCTGAAATGGACAGACGAACGGAGCCACAGACCAGAAAACATAATGCCCCTATACTATCGTAGGTGGGGCATAAAAAAAACCACATGATCATCGTTAAAGATATTCCTAATTTACCTACAAGTCTTTTTTCAAGAAGAAATTGACCAATATTCACATTTCTTCTGTTCTTTGCCATGTTTGAAGTCTGTTGCTCACTGCATCATGTAATTTTCACTCTTCCTTTTTTTAATCAAAGTTTGCAGTGGCACCTGTCAATCAAAACAATAATGGAATGTCATTGGATAACTGACTGTACATTTCAGTATGACCTGACATGATTTTAAATCAGCATGCTTTGCACATGCTCATGACAACTACAGCCAACTGAAATTCTATTTTAGTCAAAAGTTGTCTATTTCAGCATGTAAGATTTCAACTTTTTGCACTGTATTCTAACACCTGTTCCTATTTCTGCTCTGTACATGTGTCACACTGCTAATTCTACACATTATTTTGAGTTGTCAACAAAAAAATTTTCATACTGTATTACAACATGTACAATAATAAATTAAAGGATTAAGTTGGGTCAAATGCACTTAAATATTATGCACTTTTATTAACATGATTAATATGAATCAGAAAATATATACATATTTTTTTAAATAGAATATCAATAATCATGATAATATCTCTTTTACAATACTTGCCAATAATAAAGCAAGTTATTATTTACTCTTTTAAGAGTACATGCTACTAAACATGATACATTACTCATCAAGGTGTTTTTGTTGGGGACTAATAAAATCATATATCAATAACAGAGACATATAATACTATTGTGTTTCCGAGCAATCTATATGTAGTGTTTGCTTAACTATTCTATCTTCTTTTCAACTTTTTTTTGCTACAGCTGTGATTTTTTATTTCCTCCTTTCTTTTTTATTTAACCTGGACAAGGTTTATTTAAGATTTGTAACGGTACCGTAGGGAGCACATTGATATGAGTTTTGTGAATTAATCAGTCTCCTATAGGCCACAGATGCTTGTGGAATGGTCCTCCCTTTTTCATATACATTGTATATCAATAAATTGTTTGGAGTTTTATATTTTTACTTATTTGATGAATTTAATACATTCTTGCTCTTGGCAGAGACTATTTTACAGCAGTCTAAATATTATATGCCACAGAAGTCCGGCAACTAGTAAAATAAACAAAATCTGAGAAAGATACCCACATTCACATAAGGCAGCAACCATTTGATTATCTGAGGAGGAGGCTGTGGATTTAAAAAAAAAAGTTTGTTTCCAGTTTTTGAAGAAAAAAATTAAGACTTGTCGCGAAAAAAATTGATTGTTTTTGCCACATGCGAAAAAAAAAAGTTTGTCCAGAAAAAAATCCATAGCCCCCCCCCCTCCCTCCCCGCCCCAGAAAATCAAATGGTTGCTGCCTAATTTGTGTGTTCATAAAATTGAGAAAGGATAGACCAGACAACAGCCAAAAGCCACCAATGAGTCTTCAATGTAGCGAGAAACTCCCGCACCCGTAGGCGTCCTTCAGCTGGCCCCTATAGATGATGAAAGATAGTGCAGACTAGTGGGTCACTCAAAATTTGGTCAGCTGTTGATGGCTGTAACCAAGGATTTGTATAGATAAAAGGATTGGAAACTCGTGGTATTTTGCATAGACTGTACTATAATTTGTACCATACAAATCATTGTGCTGACTGTAACATTCATATCCAAAAGCTCATGGAAAAGGCGCCCTTCTGGCCTTCATCATCATATGATATTGGATTATCTCCCATTGTCCATGGATTCCGTGTTCAAAAAAAGGAAATGTGTAACACTTTTGTTCCAAATATTTTTTTTAGGGATTAATTTTTTTCTGAGACAAGTGCCTGTGAAATATAAGAGTTGTCAAATCCTGAACTGAAAAAATACTCAGGGGTGGATGGGTTTATAGATTTAGACATTCAAAGGACAAACAAAAATGATGAATACTTTAGCGAAAAACGAGCAAAAATAAACGACATAAACAAGTGAGTGCAAAATATTACTTAGTAACTGCCGAAAATAAAAGACTGATTGGGAAATATTATTAGTTATCACCGATTGCCTGCTTGAAATAGGATTGTTTAGATTTTCTACTATTTTTTTTACATTTACTGCGACAGCTGTTACATTGGAATTTACCCCAGTCTCCTTTGCTTTGGTCAAGGACGTATAACCTGAGACTACTATAACACATATAGTGTTATAGTAGTCTCAGGTATAACTAACATCTATAATAAGTCTCTGGCTTTAGTAAAAGAAAAAAAATCTGAGCTTCTTCTTTTACCTCGAAGTTCTGTAAGCCAATCTGATTGCCTAACATGTTTTTTTTTCTTTTCACTTTAAGCCCCAGTCCCACTAGACCACGATCGCACTACGCTCATCGCGATCTAAAATAAATTCAGATCGTGGTGAGGTCGCGGTATGAGCGGTATAAAAATGTTAATTTTCGTTGCTTTCACGATGCTACTACGTCCTAATTACGCTTCTACAACGATCCCGCTACGATTAAACCACGTTCTCACCGCGCTTATTCTGCGACCTCACTACGCTTATAAAGATCTTTCTACGCTCTTCAAGTTCTCACTACGACCATACCACGAGTTATCCGATTGCAACACGATCTTACTGCGATTATAGCACGTTCTTACCACGATTGTACTACGTTCATACCGCGATCTTACTACGTTCTCCGTCAATATCGTATTTCATATCAATATAGTTCCATTCCTTCTATTTCTGATTAAAACGGAGATTTCTCGGAAACAATACAGTCATGCCACCAAAATCTACTAGAACACGTGGGCGTGGTGGTAGGGGTTGATGTAGATGCAGAGGGAGCAAAGTATGGACGTCATACTAAACTCCAAATAGTACACAAGAAACTAAAATTAAAAATAGTACAAGACTAACAAAGGCCAGACGCTCCTGACTTGGGACAGGCGCAAAAATAGTGGGGTTAAACATGTTTGTGAGATCTCAACCCTTCCCTTATACCTCTAGCCAATGAAGAAAAGTAAACGCATAACAATACGCACATTAAAATTCAGTTCAAGAGAAGTCCGAGTCTGATGTCAGAAGATGTGACTAAAGAAAATAAACAAAATTAAAGTTCAATTCTTCTTGAATAATTGATAGGTCTTTCCTACCATTTTTAGCTCACCTGGCCCGAAGGGCCAAGTGAGCTATTCCCATCACTTTGCGTCCGGCGTCCGGCGTCGTCGTCCGTCGTCCGTCGTCGTCCGTCGTCCGTCGTCCTTCGTCGTTAACTTTTACAAAAATCTTCTCCTCTGAAACTACTGGGCCAAATCAAACCAAACTTGGCCACAATCATCATTGGGGTATCTAGTTTAAAAAATGTGTGGCGTGACCCGGTCAACCAACCAAGATGGCCGCCACGGCTAAAAATAGAACATAGGGGTAAAATGCAGTTTTTGGCTTATAACTCAAAAACCAAAGCATTTAGAGCAAATCTGACGGGGTAAAAATGATTATCAGGTGAAGATCTATCTGCCCTGAAATTTTCAGATGAATCGGTCAATCGGTTGTTGGGTTGCTGCCCCTGAATTGGTAATTTTGAGGAAATTTTGCTGTTTTTGGTTATTATCTTGAATATTATTATAGATAGAGATAAACTGTAAACAGCAATAATGTTCAGTAAAGTAAGATCTACAAATAAGTCAACATGACCAAAATGGTCAGTTGACCCGTTTAGGAGTTATTGCCCTTTATAGTCAATTTTTAACCATTTTTCGTTAATTAAAGTAATCTTTTACAAAAATCTTCTCCTCTGAAACTACTGGGCCAAATTAATCCAAACTTGGCCACAATCATCTTTGGGGTATCTAGTTTAAAAAATGTGTGGCGTGACCTGGTCAACCAACCAAGATGGCCGCCACCGCTAAAAATAGAACATAGGGGTAAAATGCAGTTTTTGGCTTATAACTCAAAAACCAAAGCATTTTGAGGAAATCTGACACGGGATAAAAATGTTTATCAGGTCAAGATCTATCTGGCCTGAAATTTTCAGATGAATTGGTCAATCGGTTGTTGGATTGCTGCCCCTGAATTGGTAATTTTGAGGAAATTTTGCTGTTTTTGGTTATTATCTTGAATATTATTATAGATAGAGATAAACTGTTAACAGCTATAATGTTCAGCAAAGTAAGATCTACAAATAAGTCAACATGACCAAAATGGTCAGTTGACCCGTTTAGGAGTTATTGCCCTTTATAGTCAATTTTTAACCATTTTTCGTAAATTAAAGTAATCTTTTACAAAAATCTTCTCCTCTGAAACTACTGGGCCAAATTAATCCAAACTTGGCCACAATCATCTTTGGGGTATCTAGTTTAAAAAATGTGTGGCGTGACCTGGTCAACCAACCAAGATGGCCGTCACCGCTAAAAATAGAACATAGGGGTAAAATGCAGTTTTTGGCTTATAACTCAAAAACCAAAGCATTTTAAGGAAATCTGACATGGGGATAAAAATGTTTATCAGGTCAAGATCTATCTGCCCTGAAATTTTCAGATGAATCGGTCAATTGGTTGTTGAGTTGCTGCCCCTGAATTGGTAATTTTGAGGAAATTTTGCTGTTTTTGGTTATTATCTTGAATATTATTATAGATAGAGATAAATTGTAAACAGCAATAATGTTCAGCAAAGTAAGATCTACAAATAAGTCAACATGACCAAAATGGTCAGTTGACCCCTTTAGGAGTTATTGCCCTTTATAGTCAATCTTTAACCATTTTTCATAAATCTAAGTATCTTTTACAAAATCTCCACTGAAACTACTAGGCCACAATCATCTTTGGGGTATCTAGTTTGAAAAATGTGTCCGATGACCTGGCCATTCAACCAAGATGGCCGCCACGGCTAAAAATAGAACATAGGGGTAAAATGCAGTTTTTGGCTTATAACTATGAAACCAAAGCATCTAGAGAAAATCTGACAAGAAATTAAATTGTTAATCAAGTCAATATCTATCTGCCCTGAATTTTTCAGATGAATTGGACAACTGGTTGTTGGGTTGCTGCCCTCCAATTGGTAATTTTTAAAGAAATTTTGCCGTTTTTGGTTATATTGAATACTATTATAGATAGCGATAAACTGTAAACAGCAATAATGTTCAGCAAAGTAAGATCTACAAATAAGTCAACATGACCTAAATGGTCAATTGACCCCTTAAGGAGTTATTGCCCTTTATAGTCAATTTTTAACAATTTTCATTAATTTGGTAAATTTATGTAAATTTTTAGCAAATATAGTTCTCTGTTACTAATGGGCAAAGTTCATTATAGATATAATTGTAAGAAGCAAAATCGTTCAGTAAAGTAAGAACTTCAAACACATCACCATCACCAAAATACAATTTTGTCATGAATCCATTTGTGTCCTTTGTTTAATATGCACATAGACCAAGGTGAGCGACACAGGCTCTTTAGAGCCTCTAGTTTTAAAAATTATACTGTCATGAATAAACTGTCATATATATTGATTGGTTGATTGATTGATTGGTTGGTTGGTTGGTTGGTTGGTTGGTTGGTTGGATAGGATTTCTTGATACAACCGAAACTCGAACCCCATATTAAACACATGAGACGGAAACAAACATGCATGCACTGATTGGTTGGTTGGTTGATTGGTTGGTTGGTTGGTTGATTGGTTGATTGGATGGTTGATTGATTGATTGATTGATTGATTGATTGGTTGGTTGGTTGGAATTTAAACACACATAAAACTCTTTAAATAGTGCCAAAACCACATAATTTGATGACCTTGACCTTTGACCTTGTGACCTTCGTCAAGGTCATTGCTCCACAATGTCATTGCAAAAGACCCTATGGGTCAAGGACTTTTAGTTTAAGAGTTTTGCCTAAAAATGACTTTTTAAAAACCATCAGTGGGAGTTATGTCCCTTACATGATGGTAAAATCAATATAGTCATTATGTAAAAAAGTTGCCCCTTGAAGTACCAAGCATTTTTCACTGCTTAAATTTTCTGTATCTTTAACCGTTCAAGAATTATAGGGAAATGAAAAACTTATGAAAATCTAAAATATGACCTTGACCTTTGACCTTGACCTATATTTTCAAGTTATGGTCCAATGAACTCAAATCTGAAGACCCGCAGTGCTTACAACTTACGGTTTATGAAATTTATATGCATACCGGAAATTAAAATATTCAAGGGGAAATAACTCCTATAATAAGTCACCGGATCGCTTCGGTTAAAATTATTTGAACTTGTATCATTTGACAAGGAACATTTAAAAAAAAAACATTTGCCGCTAAGTCTTATAGTTTATGAGTTATAGCTATAACAGTGTTTTTTGTAATTGGGGAGATAACTCCTATAAAGTAATTAGTACACTTCGGTGCCCCTAATACAAGATAGCTTTTATTAACCCGATACTTGATACCAAAGTTCAGTTTGATATCTTGCGTACTTTTCTCACCGATTAACTTTGAAAAACGGCAGAAGAAAAAGAATAATAATTAAAAACCAATTGTTCAGAGAACCATTGATGGTCTTTCCACCAGTAAGGATCTTTTTTATATGAAAATATTAAAATTCGGTTTTAAATGTCAATTTTAGCGTCAAATGACAGCTTATTGGACGCTGATTCCAAAAATATATGGTTTCTATACAAAAAGATATACATAAGGGAGATCATTTTTTACTTCCGGTTTAAAAGATGTTATTTCCGGTATGTTTTGATAGTTTACTTGACACTGATTCCAAAAATAGATGGTTCTATATACTTTTACATTAAATTAGTACAAAAAATGGCTACTTCCGGTTTACAAAAGGTCACTTCCGGTTGGCTTTTTCAAGGTCACATAGCTTGCAACCTTTTGCCAAAAGTCCCATGGCTTTATCATGTATATATAAGAGGAAAAAGCAAAGGTCAAAATCTAGAACGTTAAATTTACCTATGACCTTGAGCTCAATTTCAAGGTCATCAACCAAGGACCTCAAATCAAAAGACTCTAGGCCTCTACTTTATATTGTTAATGAGTTATATTACCATACAACTAATATTAGATATAAAAGGGGGCAAAACTCGCATTAAATGTTACGTACCCTTTTAAGTAAAATTTACATGTTACGACATGTCGCAACTAACAATTGTGTGAAAATATTTAGTCGATATCTTGTATGATTTCTGAAAATAAGAGATAACAAGCCAAAATCAAAAATTTGAACATGACCTTGACCTTTGACCTTGACCTCATTTTCATACTTTTTGAGCAAGGGCCTCAAATCAAAAGACCCTAGGCCTCTATCACTTATGGTTTTCCAGTTACAAATTTATTTCACTTATTTCAATACAAAAGGGGAAATTACTCTCATATGGGGTCTTCGTAAAGCTTCGGTCAAAATAAAACGTAACATCCTGAGGATATAACGAACAATTTGGAAAAATAAATTTGTCGCTTTCTTTTACGGTTACGGAGGAGATCTGATAACAAGAAAAACAGTGTTTGGGGAGATAACTCTTACAAAGAAAAGTGTTCGGTTAAACAGGGTGAGTTTCAAAAGCGTATAGACTGTATGATCTCATATACAAAAAAACTAAGCGACATCTTTTGAAACATTTTTACACCGCAAGAAAAAAATTAGGCGGAAGAAAAAAAAAGTAATCAGAACAAAATCAATAGGTCTTTCCACACGAAAGGTGGAAAGACCTAATAATAAACAAACGAAATACAGTAAGGTCTTTCCATTTAAGAAAGGAAAGACCTTAATTACAATAATACATAAAAAATAACAGACTACTAGTAGTTAACTGACATGCCAGCTCCAGACTTCAATTAAACTGATACTATACACATAAGTAGTATAATACTTGTCAGCAAGAGATGTCGGAACGACCAATCAAACCTAAATTACAACCTATTGCTGGTCCATAAAGCTCAAATGACGATATTTAAGTGAACGAAAGCAGAGATGACACAGATGTGTCAATATATATAGGAAGATGTGGTATGAGTGCCAATGAGACAACTCTCCATCAACGTAAAAATCTATAAAAGTAAACCATTATAGGCAAATGTATGGCCTTCAATACGGAGCCTTGGCTCACACCGAACAGAACACTATAAAGGGCCCCAAAAAATACTAATTTTAAACCATTTAAACGGGAAAAACCAACGGTCTAATCCATATTAAAACGAGAAGCATGGTTGAGCAGTTAGAGCAAATTGATAAATACATTCAGACAAGCAAAATCTAGGGAGTTTTTTTTTATATATTTTATGTGAAAATGACAATAAAATGATGGTCGTAGTGTGAACGTAGTAAGGTCGTGAGAAGAGCGTGATGAGGACGACAAGGGCGTGCTAGAATCGTACTATGGTCGTGAACAGCGTGGTAAAGTCGTATTGGAATCGTAGTTGGGTCGCGGTGAGAACGTGATGGTCGAAGTAAGGTCGTGATAACGTCGCTGTGAGATCGTAGCGCAATATCTCCGAATAGAATCACGCTTTCGCTACGCTCTCGCTACGATTGTACAGCGACCTTTGCGATCTTACTACGATCTTAGTGCGCTCTCACTACGCTTCTACTACGACCTTATTTCGCCACGACCGCACCACGATTGTTTTGAACATGTTCAAAGTTGGCCACGCTCTTCACGATCTCGAAGACCTCACCACGACCGTGGTACGATCTTACTGCGACCTACACGATCGTACCACGATCATCAAAATTTGCAATTTTTTCACAGATCGTAGTGCGATCGTGGCCTAGTGGGACTGGGGTATTAATGGGAGCATCGATGATTCAATCATGGAAAATTACTGACATTTTTTGCTATTTCTTTATATATTTTTCCTTTTATTTGGAAGTTTTATCCATTATTCTCTGTTCTGTAAACTTAATACAGTCCCTATTTTATGCATTTGTTTTTTCCGATTTTGTTTTTCAGTGTCTGCACGTTGTTTGATAAATATAATTGGGCTCTTAATTTGAAGAAAAATTCTTCAACACAGATATATTTCCTTCATTTCAAGTACTTCATTCTTCAACACAAATATATTTCCTTCATTTCAAGTACTTCAAAGGTGCGATAAAAACAAAACAAAACAATACAGTGGGATAGTCACTGGAAAATATATTGTCAGCAGTGGGTCTTTGGGAAGGAGAGGCGGCATTCACATCTAAGCTGTACATTTACACTATAAATTTTATTGAATATGTTTTTCTTCATAATGCATTTGTAAGCTCACAATGCTACACTGGTACAAATGTACTACGTCACTGCTGTTGAACGTCACTGCTGTTGAATGTTCAAGACATAAAGTAGTGACTCCTGTAGCTTTTGCTAACCTAACAGAAAATGATTGTGTGTGTACACCAATTTGAAACATACTTTTCTGTCCGGTAAAAAAATGACATTATTTCTTGACATCGGTACGGTAGATTTTTTTTAAGGACATTATCTCCCCCTTTGGCGCATTTTCTTCTCTGGAGGAATCTGCTCTTTTCGGTCCTATGCCAATAAGACTAAATAATTGGCATATTGCCCTTTTAATATACCTAAGTAATTTCTAATACATATAATGAATCGCTATTGAATAATTATTAGATTGTTTCAGGACAGAAAAGAGCATGAATAAGGTTGTGGCAGTAACCCAACATGATATATGTCATATATCAGCAAAAACTGAAATTTAGAAAATAACAATATTTCATACCAAGGGAACTTCTGAGCAATGCATATAATTTTAAATGCAATGACTCTTTAAAAGAATACTATTTAATAAAAACATACAAGAAATTACAGAAAAATGACTTAAATAATGTAATATCACTCAGTCACCATCGAAACCAATAGAATTACACAGAGGGAAGTCAATATGAAGTGGGATGAAAGACATAACGAGACAAGAGAAGAAGATATGTCAAAACATATAAAATCAGTTGTCATATTGGCAATTATACCACATCTCCTTCTTTGTATACTGATATATCCATCTTAAATGTGGATTAAATAAATCATTCATACACAAGTTTTAAAGCTATAAATCTGAAACCGTGCAAGTTGCACCAAAGCATCAAAAAGTTGCTAACTTTCAATTTTATCTATATTGAAAAACCACAAATTTCATTTTTGCAAGAAGTTTAAGTAGACCTCCAAATAGCTATTGGGATTGTGCTGCTAGCTTGCTGTCTCATTAAAGTTGATCCCAATGCTCATATTTGAAATACGTAAAGAAAAATTAGATTTATTTCAATTTCAAGTTAAAAGGTTATTAAAATGATGACTCTCATTCTTTTTTCACTGTTGTTTCTTCTACTTCTACATCTGAAAAAAACCCCACAAAATACAAAAAATAAAACTGTTGAAATTAGACCCCGTTCACACTAGAACATTTTTATCGATTTAAACTAGACCGGTTCACTTTAGATCGGTTTAAGGGCTAATGTGAACGCATTGAATCGATCTTCAATCGGTCTAAACTAAAACACCAAAAGAGGTAGTTTAGTTTGAATCGATCTAAAGTAAACCGATCTTACTTTAGATGTGAACGCAGAGATCGGTTTAAACTAGTGCGATTGAATCGAAAATAACGTATGCGCATGTATAGCGGCACAACTATCTCAGAGGTTCGTTGTTTAACCCATATTTCTCTGTTAAAAGACCTTTAAACCAAACTGTAAACATGTTGTCTTCGCCATAGCATAGATTTGCGAAATCTGTGTCTTCTTTTCTTATGTTGATTTTTTTCTTTGCAGGAACCGCAGTATTTCCGGCGTCGTGTTGTAACTTCGTTGCTACAGTTATTTTTTTCAAAATAAAAGAAAACTGCAATAACACCAGTATCAAAATTTTAAATTGTGATTCAAGAGAAACAATAACTTTATCCAATTTTTTTTCCAAGTGTGTTTATCAGTGTATCAGCACATGAATTTGATAAATCAGTTCTATTTATACACAGTGTTTACAGTTTTACGGGCAAAAAGGTTAGATCGATTGCGTTTTTAATTGTAGTGTGAACGCAGTGATTCATATAAGACCGATAAAGATCGATATGATTAAAGATAATGTGAACGCTAACTGGTTTTATTTAGATCGATCTAAATAAAACCAGTTAGCGTTCACATTATCTTTAATCATATCGATCTTTATCGGTCTTATATGAATCACTGCGTTCACATCTAAATAAAACCAGTTAGCGTTCACATTATCTTTAATCATATCGATCTTTATCGGTCTTATATGAATCACTGCGTTCACACTACAATTAAAAACGCAATCGATCTAACCTTTTTGCCCGTAAAACTGTAAACATTGTGTATAAATAGAACTGATTTATCAAATTCATGTGCTGATACACTGATAAACACACTTGGAAAAAAAATTGGATAAAGTTATTGTTTCTCTTGAATCACAATTTAAAATTTTGATACTGGTGTTATTGCAGTTTTCTTTTATTTTGAAAAAAAATAACTGTAGCAACGAAGTTACAACACGACGCCGGAAATACTGCGGTTCCTGCAAAGAAAAAAATCAACATAAGAAAAGGAGACACAGATTTCGCAAATCTATGCTATGGCGAAGACAACATGTTTACAGTTTGGTTTAAAGGTCTTTTAACAGAGAAATATGGGTTAAACAACGAACCTCTGAGATAGTTGTGCCGCTATACATGCGCATACGTTATTTTCGATTCAATCGTACTAGTTTAAACCGATCTCTGCGTTCACATCTAAAGTAAGATCGGTTTACTTTAGATCGATTCAAACTAAACTACCTCTTTTGGTGTTTTAGTTTAGACCGATTGAAGATCGATTCAATGCGTTCACATTAGCCCTTAAACCGATCTAAAGTGAACCGGTCTAGTTTAAATCGATAAAAATGTTCTAGTGTGAACGGGGTCTAAGTGTGTGCTGTTTGGTTGTTTCTATATTTAAATATCTAAAGCTTACTGGTAGTTTAAGATCAAGACAACAAATATCAAATGGATAAAAACAAAATGTTATGAGTAGCTGTTATCTGTTTTTTATAGATTTATGGTTTTTCAACTGCGACTCTTCCATAATTGCTATCTTGCAATTTTTCTGTTTTGTAAAACCTGAAATATTGATCAGTTTTTTTCCAGTTAAATGAACTAGTAAATACTTTCAGCATAATTCAACAACATAATGAATACATCTACTTAGTAATTGTTAAGGCCATTTAAAGTTATTTATTTCAGTATTACTCTCAAAATGTTTTTAATTTTGATTATATGATCATGTTTTTTTTATATGGCTAATTTCAATGTTTTTTTCTACAATATATTTGTTTCATGATATGTATGAATTACCACCTACCTGATACATTTTCCAACCTAATCAAGATCTCCAAGTTAGACATCAGCATATCTACCATATCAGTAGAGCCTAGTCCAACTAGTCAAGGATAATCCTCCATTCTACGTCAAAAATAAGTAAAATATTCAACTGAAATAATTCATATGTATCATAGGACTTTCAAAAGTGTACATGAGGTTTTTTTATGTGCATGATTGTGTGTGTTCTCATATACGGGGCACAAGAAGGACAGGCAATAACCATATAATAATATAAAAATAATAATCAATTATGAGTTAAATGATATAATACATCAGTAATGAAGCAACATAACAATACAAATATAACAAGAATGTGTCCATAGTACATTGATGACTCACTCATACTATCATTTTCTACATGTATGTTCAGTGGACCGTGAAATTGGGATCAAATATCTAATTTTGCATAAAAATTAGAAAGATCATATCATAGGGGACATATGAACTATATTTTATATTCTTTATCTATTTTTCGTATAAAAAGATGTTGGCCTGCCTTTAAATCCGGTTTGTTTTGTTACCACCTTACACCAAATCACATTATTTAAGAATTGAATGCTTCTTTTTGCAACTTAATTGGGGTTTAAAAGCGTTGACCGAAGTACATTTCGGCGCTTCATTCTAAAAATGTTCGCACGGTCAACACTTTTACACCCCAATGAAGTTGCAAAAAGAAGCATTCAATATACTTAATACTTATGATTACATTTTGTTTTAGCTAGGATAATGAAAAAACGAATTTTAACAATTTATATTTAATTCACATGCGCACTTTATTGTGGGACCTCGGGTTATCGTGAATGATAAGTTGTATTGGTAATGCAAATGGATAAGGAATAACATGTGATGTGTTTTGTATAGAGTTTTGATGTAAAAACCCATTTAAGATATTAAGTAAATTATTACACATTTTCATTAAGAAATTAAAAAATCACAATATCCGGAGAATGTTGTTAACATTTTACTTACACATATTTAGTTCTTTAATTGTTAACATCAAGATAAAAAATACGAGATATACCATACACCAACAACTATAACACAATGTTTATTGGAATCACCATTTGATAACCTTTGGATCATAACTCTCTGATTGTCCAACTTTTGAAACTTTATTATTAGTGCTATAACTTGAATTAATGTAAATAGTTATCAAAGGTACCAGGATTATAATTTAGTACGCCAGACGCGCGTTTCGTCTTCATAAGACTCATCAGTGTCATTATATCAAAATATTTATAAAGCCAAACAAAGTTGAAAAGCATTGAGGATCCAAAATTCCAAAAAGTTGTGTCAAATACGGCTAAGGTAATCTATGCCTGGGATAAGAAAATCCTTAATTTTTCGAAAAAGTTTTGTAACAGGAAATTTATTAAAGGGGCAATAGCTACGAGATATATAAAAAAATGTAAAGTTTGATTTAATAATCAATAATGAAAGTGAAATAGTGAAATAACAATTCGCTTTTTGTAGCCAAAAAGGTTCAATTTTGTCAAATTACGCTAAGAAACATTGATAATTAGTTATTCACTTGCAAGTGAATGAGTCGACCTCTTTAAATCCGTATTCATGTGAACTTCAATTTAACCCCTAGCTAGAGACGCATGCATTGTACGTGTACTGGTTATTTAAAGAAAAAGAATGTCAACAATGAAAGTAAAACTACGGTAAATCAGTTGTTTACTAATTTGATGCACATAAAATCATTCTTATACGGTTAAAAACAATGAGAAACATCTATTTTTAACCTATAGAATAAAATAAAACAGACCTATAAAAATCCAATTGCACGTGTTGGTTTAATCTATTCATGTCTTTATTTATGTTTACATCGCTTATATGGTCATCTGAGGTCAAATAGATAGTTAATTAGATGGCGTCTGGGCTAAAATACACACGAAACGAACCTATATATTATCTACCCCATGCTCTGTAAACTGTTTATTTTAGACTTTTGATAGTTTGGATAAATGTTTTACATTGTTATAAATCAAATATGAGAATTTTAGTCAAATCGGTGACCATGAATTTGACAGCTAGTGTCCCTTTAAAATGACCACATTATTGATATTCATGTCAACACCGAAGTGTTAACTACTGTAATAATAAAACACATTTAAAATTCTTATATGATTTGTGTGTTTTTTCAGTTCGTATTTTACATAGTCAATAAACCATTGCGACTCAGAGAATGGACGACATTGTTCCAATTTGTTAGGCAATAAAGGCAACAGTAGTATATCGTTGTTCAATAGTCATTCATCGATAATGTGAAAACAAATCCGGCTCGCAAAACAAAACCGAGGGAGAAAAACATCAACTATAAGAGGAAGACCTTCAGAAAAGAGGGGGGAAGTTATACTTGAATACGTATTTGATAGGGGTGCCGCTGGGTAATAAACCGTTCTATTACCCCATCGTATTCAGATTTTAAAAATGTATAACTTTTCATATATATTGCGTCGATTTACGTATCAAGTAAAATCACAAAATTACTGAACTTAGAGGAACACCAATTCGGAAAGTCCATCATAGTTATCAAAAGTACCAGGACTATAATTTTATACGCCAGACGCGCGTTTCGTCTACATAAGACTCATCAGTGACGCTCAGATCAAAATAGTTAAAAAGCCAAACAAATACAAAGTTGAAGAGAATTGAGGACTCAAAATTCCAAAAAGGTGTGCCAAATACGGTTAAGGTAATCTACTACTGGGGTAAGAAAATCCTTAGTTTTTCGAAAAGTTCAAAGTTTTGTAAACAGAAAATTTATAAAAATGACCATATAATTGATATTCATGTCAACACCGAAGTGCTGACTACTGGGCTGGTGATACCCTCGGGGACGAAAAGTCCACCAGCAGTTGCATCGACCCAGTGGTGTAAATAGTTATCAAAAGTACCATGATCATAATCACATGGCAAAATCAAATAACAAAACGCATCAAAAACGAATGGACAAGAACTGTCATTTTCCATACAGTGCGATACATGAATTTTTATAATTATAGCTTACCAATTCATGTCAATATTTTTCTGAAAATCTATTTGAACCTGTAAAAAAAGACTTTTATTACCTTCTAAACTCTAAATCAGATTTACTGACTCGTATGCAATTAAACATGAACATTTTTCATTGGTTATAATTATTATGTTTTTGCATTTTATGATAACATTTGGAGTTCAAACGTGTTTATCGCTAAATTTGTTGACTCGTATAGCATGCCTCTGCCATTACAGTATTCGAAAAAAAAACCAACTTCAGTTGTACTTCATTTTTTAGCTCACCTGGCTCAAAGGTCCAACTGAGCTTTCTCATCACTTGGCGTCCGTCGTCGTTAATTTTTACAAAAATCTTCTCCTTTGAAACTACTAGACCAAATTGAACCAAACTTGGCCAAAATCATCATTGGGGTATCTCGTTTAAAAAAGATGTCCGGTGACCCGGCCAACCAACCAAGATGGCCGCTATGGCTAAAAATAGTACATAGGGATAAAATGTAGAATTTGGCTTATATCTATGAAACTTAAGCAGTTAGAGCAAATCTGACATGTGTGAAATGTTAAAAGGTCAAGATCTATTTGCCCTAAAATTTTCGGATGAATCGGAGATGCTGTTGTTGGGTTGCTTCCCCTAAATTGGTTATTGTCAGAAATTTTGCCGTTTTTGTATATTATCTCAAATATTACATGTATTATAGATAGAGATAACTATAAACAGCAATAATGTTCAGCAAAGTAAGATCTACAAATAAGTGAAACATTTCATTATAGATGGAGACAACTGTAAGCAGCAAGATTGTTCATTAAAGTAAGATATACAAACACATCACCAACACCAAAACACAATTTTGTCATGAATCCATCTGTTTCCTTTGTTAAAATGCACATACACCAAGATGAGCGACACAGGCTCTTTAGAGCCCCTAGTTTTTTAAAACTCATTAGATAAATATAACTTAATCCTTTTTCTATATTTTATGATATCATTTGGAGTTTAAACGTTTGTGTCGCTAAATTTGCCGACTCATTCGTTTGCCATGGCAATCTTTCAAAAACAGAACTTCAATTGGAATACATTTTTTTTTTAATTTCGTCCCCTGTTATTTAGTTTTTATTCTTAAAGAAACTTTTATTTGTGTCACACGAATTTTTAACTGACCATGCAATGATTTTCCGATAAACCCAAAGTAAATATTTACCAAGTCATTATACAATGTGTTTATTGGGAGGTTGAGAGCTTCCGCTGATAACGTAACCCTGAAATCTATTTATAACATATAGAAATCTTTCTGATGTAAAAGGTTTGTGTCCTGTTACACATATCTCAATCATCAGTTTTCATTTGTTAATTTATAATTCGGCAACATGTTTAAAATAGCAGAGAATTGATAAACAATATAGGAAATCCGAAAATGTACAGTATACTAAACCCCTAACGGGAAGGATTGTGCCTGATGTTCATATGATGAAATCATAATCTTTCAGTCAGTTTAATTGAAGTCTGGAGCTGGCATGTCAGTTAACTGCTAGTAGTCTGTTGTTATTTATGTATTATTGTCATTTTGTTTATTTTCTTTGGTTACATCTTCTGACATCAGACTCGGATTTCTCTTGAACTGAATTTTAATTTGCGAATTGTTATGCGTTTACTTTACTACATTGGTTAGAGGTATAGGGGGAGGGTTGAGATCTCACAAACATGTTTAACCCCACCGCATTTTTGCGCCTGTCCCAAGTCAGGAGCCTCTGGCCTTTGCTAGTCTTGTATTATTTTAATTTTAGTTTCTTGTGTACAATTTGGAAATTAGTATGGCGTTCATTATCACTGGACTAGTATATATTTTTTTAGGGGCCAGCTGAAGGACGCCTCCGGGTGCGGGAATTTCTCGCTACATTGAAGACCTGTTGGTGACCCTCTGCTGTTGTTTTTTATTTGGTCGGGTTGTTGTCTCTTTGACACATTCCCCATTTCCATTCTCAATCTTAACTTAACTGTCTATATAAAATACCAAAGTTTTGATAAAAAAATAAATGTGCAGATGGATGTCATATTTTATTTCGTAGTTGGGTATGTTTTACCCCGTTATTGTAGAGGTAAGCAATTAAAGCGACAGTAGTCTACCAATATTCAAATCTTGTAAACAGATTAAGGTATCTAATCATCAAGGTGACGAAAAAAACCAAGAAGAATCACACGAACGCCAAAAGGAGCTGGACCGGGTTTACAATCTTAACTCAGTCGATGCCACTGCTGGCAGACGTTTCGTCCCGACGGTATCACCAGCCCAGTAGTCAGCACTTCGGTGTTGACATAAATATCAATTATATGGCCTTTTTTTTTTTTTTTATAAATTTCCTGTTTCAAAAACTATGAATTTTCGAAAAACTAAGGATCTTCTTATACCAGGAATAGATTACCTTAGCCGTATTTGACACAACTTTTTGGAATTTTGAATCCTCAATGCTCTTCAACTTTGTACTTTTTTGGTTTTACAACTATTTTGATCTTAGTGTCACTGATTAGTCATAAGTAGACAAAACGTGCGTCTGGCGTGCTAAATTATAATCCTGGTACCTTTGATAACTATTCACTTTATTTCTGTTTAATTTTAAAACATGTTGCATGTTTTTACCATGCTTAAACATTTTTAAGTTATATTTCACATTGTTGGCTGTACACCTTTAAAAGCTTGGAGGTTGATTGGTATATGTACATGTAATATCTCTACAGTTATAATCACCTTTAAACTTATGGTTGTTAGTTCAAAACCCGTTTGTGTCAAGGTCTGATCAACGCATTTATTAATTTTAAAATGCCAAAAAAAAAAAAAAAAAAAAAATTCATACGAAAATTGCACCCTCTTCTAGTTCTAAAAACTAGTACTCATGATATATCCAAGATGTTGCAAGTGGCGTTTAGCACTAAAAAAATGTTAATGAATATAACGTGAATGTTACAAACGATATAAGCAGAAGAATGGTTCCCGATAATGTCACTAGTTCTTATCCTGCTTTGCCGTTCTTATGATGGGTTGTTTGATTTAAAACATACAATTTAATAGTAAAATCACAAAAATACTAAACTCCGAGATAATTTCAAAACTGAAAGTCTTTAGTATCTAATGGCAAGTTCGAACACATCAAACGAATGGACATTAACTGTCATATTCCTGACTCGGTACAGGCATTTTCTTATGTAGAAAATGTAGACTGGTTTTAAAGCTAGCTAATGAAACCTCTCACTTGTATGAGAGTCTCATAAAATTCCACAATATTGACAACGGTGTGTGAACAGAACAAATCGACATAATAGCTAAAAATGTCAAAAATAGGGTACAGCAGTCAACATTGTGTTATTATCTTGATCACTATAAAATAAAAAAATATATAAATAAACAATTACCATGGCACAACAACAATGACGGAATATACAGAGCCACATCATATATGCACTTGCAAGTTAATAATTCGACCTCACTTAATCCCTATTCATGTGACCTTCAATTTCACCATTTAGTTAGAGATGGGTTACACATGACTTAGATGTGTTCAATTACTTAAAGTTATGAAGAGGAAAAAAAATGTCAACATCAAGAGTGAAACAATGGTAAACGACTTGATCCACAAGCAGTCATTATTATTCAGAAAAAAACCCAATGATTTACGTTTATTTTTTACTTATATTATAAAATCAAACAGATCTGGGATATTTATGTTATTATCGGGTTATATATCCGTCGGCAGTCTTTGGAGGTCATCTTGATAGTTAATTATATGGCGTATATCTTGATAGTTAACTACAGGGCGTTTAGACTAATAAAAACCCACACGAAATGTTGACACGTGCCATCGAGCCAATGCATTGTAAATTGTTTATTTTAGACTTTTTATAATTCAAATATAAGTTTTAGTATGTTTTAATTCAAAAACAGCTAACTCATTTGCAACATGCAAAGATATTCCAATATCAGACACAAATGAGTATAAATTTTTCGGAATGTCGGAAATCTTTCGCACAGTACTATAGATCTAACAAGAAAGCTAAAAAAAGTTCTTTTTGCGATGAAGTCATATAGAGAAGGAGAGAGTTACGAATGTACGATGGAGGCACGGTTAAAATCGCTCTGCAGATAAGTCATATATTTATATAATTTTCAAAAGATTTCCGAAATGTAACTGAGAGCATGTTTAACGATGGGATGTGGGATCAAGCTCCCGTTTTCACTTTCTGCTGAAAGACGATATTTTTTGGAAAAACTTAGATAATCTAGTGATAATACTTTAAGTTATTGATAATACCCGAGAGTGCTGGTTTATATACCTGAATTGTTTACCTTATACCTACCTGAGCCCCGGGGTATCTACAATACATAAACAATACAATCCATATTTGAGACGATTTGAGGCTCTATACGAGTGCGACAATGGCTAGTACAAACACAGTTGCGGAATTAATAAATGAAAGTAGAGAAGTATTGTATGGCGAAACAAAGGAATGTGTAACACTAGAAAACTTGTATCAGCTTATGGTTGGAATGAATGAAAGATTAACCACGATTGAAAAAGGGATGCTACAAGTTACACAAATAAATAGAACTCTAACTACAATGGTTCATAACTTTGGTGAGCTTAAAACGAAAGTAAGCAAGGTGGAGTCTGATGTGAATAAGCTAAAAAGCAAGTGTGATACGACCGAATCTGATATTGCTTCTATAAAGAACAAGAACGCTAATATCGATAGAGATATGAAGCAAATGAAGAAAGATAATAGCGAGACAAATAGAAACATGCAAGGACTTAGCGATTTCATTGACGATTTTAGAGCCAAGCATGAGAGTAATGTAAAAGAAGTGAGTGGAATAAGAACAGCGATGAGCAAGGCGGTAAATGATTTTGAGGACATGTCACACGAACTGAAACAAGAAATAAAGGTTTCGATCAACGAGGTTAAGGAAGAGAATTATGAGCTTAAAGATACCATAATTGATTTACAATGTCGCTCAATGAAAAACAATCTCATTTTTACAGGCCTAAGAGAACCAGAAAACGAAAACACAGAAAACATGATTCGAGGTTTTATTAAGGACGAGCTACACATCTACCACAAGCTTGAACTAGGAAATGTGCATAGGTTCGGCACCGGAGCCCAGCCTGGAAAACGTGGACGACCGAGGCCTATCGTCGCATGGTTTATTTACCACAATGATCTGGCAATGGTAATGTCGAACACATATAGACTAAAGGGAAAACAATACGGTGTAAATAAACAGTTTCCAGAAGCCATCGAGCAGGCCAGAAAAAGTCTCTATCCCATTATGAAAGAGATGAAAGCTGAAGGACATCGTGTGAGACTTGTTAGGGACATCCTATATGTAGACGGTGTAATATACAACCATCAGACTTTAAATTCTCCATCGCCTAAAAATCGGAGAGAAGTATTAAATACTGAAGACTACCAGTCGCGTAAGAGACGACGAAGGGAATCGCGAAACTCAACAGACCACTCATAGGGAGCCCCAGAAAAGAACAAGTGTAATGATATGACAAACTTACCTGACAGTGAACAATATTTAACTAGAACGAGTAACTGTAAAATTAATATGTTAACTCTAAATTGTTGTGGTGTAATTAAACGTATGCATTATCCAGAATTTATAGATATGGTTCAGAAATTTGATTTTATTTCTCTTGTTGAGACTAAAACAGATGATCTAGATAAGATAAATATTCCAGGATTTACTTTTCATCTAAAAAATAGAAAAAATATAGCAAGAGTTAAATCGGGGGCATAGCTTTTGGTTACAAGTCACACTTGAAAAATTTTGTAAAACCAGTTGAAAATTTCAGTAGTTTAGTATATTGGTGGAAAATTTCTTCCGATTTACTTAAAACTGACCAAGATGTCATGATAGGAAATATTTATATCCCTCCAGAAAATTCAGTATATAAGGTTCCTGATGCTTTTAATGAATTAGAACAAGAATTTTTGAAATTTTCTGTAGAGTACAAGTATATACTTTTAAATGGTGATTTTAATAGTAGAACTAGTCGAGATGTAGAATATATTGAAACTGTTCATAGTCAGCATGATATTGTTGATTCTGATAAGGTAGATATTTTAAACAATCTAGAATTATATGATATGTCTAAAGTTATATGTAGTATGGATACAAGTAAAAACTCTTATGGTAATATGTTGTTAGAAATGTGTAAAAACAATAATATAGTTATCCTAAATGGTAGAGTAAATGGTGACAAAGAAGGCAAATTTACTTGCCGTCAGGCCAGTGTTGTTGATTATTTTATTTGTACTTATGATTTTCTATGTTTCGTTGTAAATATGTATGTTCAAGACCTTTCCAAGCTGTTCTCAGATGTCGACTCTCCGTTAATATTATCTTTAAATTTTAAAGATGATATTGAGGAAGATGTGCATATTGCTGAGAACAGCGTGGAAAATGCAAGAGAAGTAAAACGGGTACAAAAATGGGATGTTGAGAAAAAGAATGAATTCGTAGAATTTATTGATAAGAACAAAATTTCTGATTTGGTTGCCGAATTAGAATCAGTTGACAGTTACCTTTTATCTCAAGGCAAAATAAACGAAGTAGTTGAAAACATTAACAGCATATTTTTGGATGCTGCAGAAAATGTTCTAGGTACATATAATGCTAGCCAAGGGAGTCGTACAGGACAAAAAATGAGCAAAAAGGGGAACAAACCATGGTTTGATAAGAAATGTTGGAATAAGAGAAAGATTTACAGGGGAGCAAAGAGAAATTATAGCAGTAATAGATCAGAAGCTAAAAGGGAAGAAATGAAAAAGAAAGAAAGGGTATATAAACGCCAGATGGATAAATCGATGAGGGAATATAGAAAAAAATTTCAAAAACATATGAAAAACCTGAGGACAAAAAATCCGAAGGAATATTGGAAAATTTTAAATAGGGGAGGGAAAAGAACTAAACCTAACATAGCATTAGATGTACTGTTTGATTTTTTCAAAAATTTAAATAACGCCGAGAATACAAATGACGTCACAAATGAGCCGAATGACATTCAAGGTGTAAATGAAGTTTAAATTCAGAAATTACCGCAGAAGAAATTAGCAAGTGTATACGAGACTTGAAAAACGGTAAGGCCAGTGGCGATGATTTGATAATCAATGAATTTATGAAAAGCACATCACACATTTTTATACCCGTTTATGTGAAACTTTTTAATATGATTTTTGATTCTGGTATTTTGCCTGACATATGGCTTATGGGAAATATTATACCTTTTTATAAAAACAAGGGTGACCAATCTGATCCCCAGAATTATAGACCAATTACTATACTCAGCTGCCTGGGAAAACTTTTCACATCTGTTTTAAATTTTAGATTGAGTTCTTTTTTAGAGGATTCTTTATTATTAAATGAAAATCAGGCTGGCTTTAGAAAAGGTTATTCCACAGTAGACAATATATTTGTTATTCACATATTATTTGAGTTGCTAAAGAGAAAAAAGAAGAAACTATATTGTGCATTCGTGGACTTTGCGAAAGCTTTTGATACTGTTTGGCGGTCTGGTCTCTGGTCAAAACTTATTAAACACTCGATTAACGGAAATATGTATAACGTCATTGTCAACATGTACAATAATATCAAATCACGTATTCACTTTGGATCAGATTTTTCTGAATTTTTCCCTTGTTCTATTGGTGTTAGGCAGGGAGAGAATCTCTCTCCTTTGCTTTTTTCTATATATCTTAACGATCTGGAATTGTTTTTACAGAATAAAGATATAGAAGGTTTGTGCACTATCTCTGATGAGTTAGAAATAGAGTTAAATGTTTATTTAAAATTGTTTGTCATTTTATATGCTGACGATACTGTCTTAATGGCAGAATCTCAGATAGATTTACAAAGACAACTGGACTCCTTATATGAATATTGTGAGTTATGGAAACTTAGAGTAAATGTGCAAAAAAGTAAGATTGTAATTTTTTCACAAGGTAGACTACAGCAGAATATTGTTTTTAAGTATGATAATATAATACTAGACATTGTGAGTGAATTTACTTATCTTGGTGTATTACTGTCTAGGTCAGGAAATTTTTCAAGAGCTAAAAAAAAGCAATGTGAAAAAGCAACACATGCTATGTACGATATTATTCGAAAAGGTAGAGTACATAATCTGTCAATTGAATGCCAACTTGATCTATTTGATAAAATTGTGAAACCAATACTTCTGTATGGGTGCGAAGTTTGGGGTTTT